>NW_027114365.1:3307-4031 GCF_000696795.3 Halyomorpha halys | reverse complement strand
AAAAAAAAAAGTTTCTTTTAGACTGAAAATGTTTAAATATATGAGGCTAAATATCAATAGTAAATATACTAATAAATAAAACAGAGAATAGAGGAAGGTAAAAAAGCTACAGCATTGGTAAACTCAGTCCCCAGTATAAAACCAATAATAAATAAAACTTTAATCCAGAACATTACTGAATAACATATAAATATAGATATAATAGTAGTAACAGTAACTTTTAGCAGGTGAATGAATGTTTAGAGAAGGGTAGCTAGAAAATAAAGCAGAGAAACAATTACAGAAAATAGGTAAGAAAATTTATGGAAGTCAATTATATCCTTACAATCCTTGAAACAAAGTCAACTGGTTTACAGATATAAAAAAAATATAAAATCTGGAACCCAACCTCCAATAATTATGGAATATGAAAAAAAAAAAAGAAATATTGAAAGTAAAACGGAAAAATTATACAGCAGAAAGCCTCAGTGGAAACTATATCAATCAGAAAAAACCGTAAACAAAAAGAAATGGAGAAAAAACAAAGAAGATATGGAATATATAGATCCAAGGAGGGGGGAGGAATTGGAGACAAGAAATAAAGGACAAATATGCAGATATTTTCTTCAAGGAGGGAGAGTTACTGGGGGTGACCGGACAAACAATGCACCAAATCCCAGTGAAACAAGATAAAATTACTTACGTAAAAGAGAGGAGGTATCCACATGCGCATAGACAGCATATT
>NW_027114365.1:0-663 GCF_000696795.3 Halyomorpha halys | reverse complement strand
CTTTATGGAAATCTGTATATAGTAATAAATAAAAACTATAAAAAAATATTGGAAAAATCTATCAATTAAAATTGAAAAATAAGAAAGGAGTAACAAAAGAACAACATAAATAAACAAAACCATATTTATTTATTTTATGCCGACGTTTCGACCTGAGTTTCAGGTCTTCATCAGGGCTATAGAACAAAAGGGATAGCAACAACATTTAGAGAAACATACAATTGAAAAGGAATAGTATACAAACAAATTTAGAATTATACAAAATATTGAATTAAGTTATAAATGATACAAAATTGATAACTGATAATTGAACAGTAAAAAATTTTTAATTGATTGATAATTGTGGAATTAGATGATAGTAGATTGAAAACAGTGACATATGAAATATAATATCATGTAGGTAAGAAGATATGTATAATATAAGATATGCAAGTAGTGTCTAAAAAACTGAAAAAATAAATAAATAAATTGAATTTACAAATTGAATACTATGACAGACAATGAAAAATAGTGAGTGGCTTATATCTGAATTACAATGTGAGTATTAACTTATATACCTATACTAAAAATATAATATATATATAAGTTACGGACTGTCAGCTGACAGGTCCATATCAGCTGATCGAGAACAGCTGACCGATTGTATATATATAGACGGACAGG
>NW_027114364.1:0-4286 GCF_000696795.3 Halyomorpha halys | reverse complement strand
ATTTTATAAAAATAAATTTCAAAACATGAAGGAGATGGTCGGGGGTGGGGTAAAAAAAAGAAAGAAAAAAGGCAAATAAATAATTGTTGACTATTTTTTGTTCCTTTTTTACCGCACCCCTAACCATTTCCTTTATATATATATATATAATGCCCAATTCGCAACATTTGTAACATTGAACACACACACGCTATATTGAATTAACTCTAGAATACCTGAACTAGGAAACTAGTGAGCTCTGAATGAGATCCGTTCTTTTAGTTCTCACTCGGTTGCACCAAATAGTACCTTGCTACCAATTTTCATCGTGAACTCTGCGATATCAGGTATTTCCATCAAAACAGTTCTTCACTTCTAATCTGTCCCATTACATGTGTACACTACACATGTACACTGCATGTGAGAGTCTCCAAGTATGTTCTTGTATTAAGTTATAGGCTGTAACAGCATCCGATGATATAGTCTAATTGGATGCTACGTCACTGATTAACATTTATGAGAAAACTTATCAGTTTTGCTGCCATTAATAAAAGAACTCTAATAGCAGTTAAGGAGTCATAATTTCCTCCAATACTGGTAATTGAGAAAATTACAATAATTCATTTCTCATTTAACTGGTTAACATACTCAGCCAGAAAATCGGGTTAAAAACTATACAAATATTAAAAATTATGTTGTTTTCGAAACGGTAACTTTCTTCAATTTATTTTTACTGCGAATTATTTTTAGTATGTCTTGAAAGTAAATTTTTCCAAGATATCATGTTCAATAACCATTATTTCAAGTGTAATAAAACCTTTCTGAGAGGTGAACGTAGATGGTTGAGGTATTCCCTCTAATGTGCTTTTAACTAATATTTCTACAAATATTTCAGTGATATAATAAAAAAATTACCTTTGACCAATTGGCATGTTTTAAGTTTAGGTCCATTATAGCTTTCTGTAAGGATTATGATTTATTGCTATCATTATAATATCAGTTAGATTAGATCAAAAAGAACCTTTTTGCGTGTAAAATTCGGATTGTTTAATGTCCAAATTATATAAAAATATGTAAATTTGGAGGGAGTTATTTAGTTGTAATTCTCCGTCCCTTAAAAAAATATTTGTAGAGCAAATTAAAAATTTTTGGAATTATTTTTCACTGCGATGCCCGTGGTGCTCAGAGGTAGTTAGTTGCCTACATCGCCTACCAGTACAGGAAGAATAGCATATTGTGTAAGCAATTAATAAGCTGAGATCTAACTCTAGTTTTGTTTAAAAATAATGCAAAATTTTGTCCCCTCAAAGTATCTGTTTTTATTATAATTTACCTCTTATTTAAAATAAATGTTTTATAAAAATTAGTAAAATACACTTCTAATAATATATTTATTGGGGGTAAAACAAATGAAATTCTTCTTAAGAGGTAAAAAAAAAGTTTATTATTATGAAAGTGCAATAAATAGTTTTAAAATATTTTCCAACCATTTTACATTTTTTTTATCTTATTATCAGCTATTTTTATTATTGTGTTTCAATCTGCAAATTCATCATTTTTTTATGGAGTCAAATTAAATTAAAATACTTATTATAAAGGATAATGAAGTCAAAATTATTGCTAAAATGATTAGAAAGTTGTTTTATACCACATAATAAATTCATGACTTGTTTTTCACAAAAAAATTTTTTAAAGGTGGATTTCATTTGTTATAACCACGTTAAATATTTCATTTTATTTTTTTTTTCCATGAATAAGAAGTTATTTTAGTAATTTGTAATTATTTTGGTTTAAAACATTGCTCTTTCACATTTTGTTTGATTCTGTCTATCCATCTAGTTTCTGGCCTCCCAGTGGTCTCTTGCGACCAGACCTTAGAGGCATTCTGATGGATTGCTTCGAGCCGTATGTTCCGTCCATTTTAACCTCCTTTCCTTCATATCGTGAGATATTGATTGACCAGTCTCTACAAGCAGTTCTCCTCCATGTGTTAGGGCTCTGATCCCAGATCGCTCTCGTAATTGTACGGAGACTTTCCGTTCAAATCTCTCGATTCTGCTTTCTAGAGTAAGAATGTCCTCTGAGCTTTATCATGGCATTGTACAAACAAAATAAACCAATGACAGGATTAAAAAACATAGCATATCTATTTTCTACCATAGCACTAGTAGCACCGGTTCGCAAACGTTAGCCATTATCTCAAAGTAAATAGCAAATGTTCAGTGCATTCCAACAATTACTTTGCCTTGTTTCTTCTACTTTTTCTGCATATTCAACCGCCCTGAGGATAATTGTGCAGAATTTTTTTTATAGCTTGATAAGAGTGCAGCGAAATTTAATAAGCCCAACAAGAGGAAAAAAGTTTCCCATGGAGAAAAAAGTTTACGAAGCTCTGGTCTATGGTACCTCTTCCTTTTTGGCTGCTTTTTGAGGTCTACTTTAACCTCCTTAAATATTGCTAAAGCCTTACAGGACACCCTGCATAGCAGTGATTCCCCTAGTGGGCGCTGCAACGATTCAGGGGGCGGTGATGGCTACAGGTGTGTTGAATAACTATAAATTCTCACGGTCAGCAATATTATTGCTGACGAAACTAGAGCCGAGGATTACTAAATTGGTAGCAGCACACACGGTTGATCCTTCTCATTAAGATGATCTCGAATGTTTTAACTTTTTTTGTATTAATTGCTATTCTCAGTTCAATAAATAGTTTCATAATTTCAAAGTTCAATGCTCCTAATTTACGAAAAAGGTAAAAAGAAACATTAATACATATTATTTCCTATTTCTTGCAATTAAAATTTAAAAAAAAAATTTCCAGGAGGCACTAAGTAATATTTTCCCCGAGAAGAGGGCACTAGGACAAAAAAGTTTGGGAACCAGTGCTGTGTAGGAATAATTGGGAACTGTACTGGAAGATGATTATATAGTTATCAGCTTTTTAAATCAATTATATGTTTAATTTCTAATAACTTGTTTTTTATTGGACATTTTTGATCTTATTTGACTAATATAAGCTATAAGAAACCAATAACATATTTTTGTAAAATTGTGTTTTTAAGCTAAGCTTATTTCAATTTTTGTTTTCATCACGCAACCAAAATCTAAGGTAAAGTATTCTCCTATACTACTACTCGTTGTAGATTTAGATCTGTTTCTTTGCTACAAAATAGAAAAAAAAAAATACCGACATATATTTCAAATCTACCCGTCCTCCCCTAAAACGTTTTGGTTGGTTCCAATTGTGTGTTATTGCAACGTAGAAAATCTCGCATCTTTATCCCATTTTCTAGATTATACAAGATGCTCACTCCCTAGTCGAAAAAAGGTCATGTGAGTATTTATTAGATCCGTATAAGTTGGTATAAACAAATCGTTACTCACCCAAACTGAATTATATGATATATATTATGAAATAACTAATGAGATAAATTATATTAGCCAGTTACTGCTAGTACGAGAGTGGAAGTGAGGTGGCACTAGGAACAGGAGCGCAGACGAAGAGAAGCACTAACGGTGCCCCGACCTTGCCTTAAAAAGGTGAAGGCCGGCGGCTGTCTCGCCCTCTCTCCTTCCTAACCCTATCTTCTTATCTTCTAATGTTAAGCCTTTAAATGTCATATTTTTTTTATTTTTATATGTTTAATTCCAGTATGCTTTTATAGGTAGGTTATGGAGGCTTTGTCCAAATGTATTAAGTATTTAAGTATAAGTATCTAAGCATTTAGAGATCATTCCATGTCGTCATTCGATTTATGGCACCCACCCCCTCGAATTTATATGAAACATGGCGCAATTGATTCTCTAAGTATCCTGATAACACCTGACCATTTTTTCCCCTATCATGTTGTATAGTTTTGTCGAATTATTTTTTTAATTTGGGCCTATATTTTTTTAATTTGAGGCCTCGTAAAAACCCCTTTGAAACTGCACTTTCAACTTTAAACATATTTTTCTTGAAAACATTTCTAGATCATTTTTAATTTTGTAGGAGATTTGTACGTCAAAACTTAAAACAACGAAACATGATCTCATTAATCTATCTCGTTCTTTGAAAATATAAAAATATTTAAATATATTTTTTTAGAAATTTAGCATTTTAGAAACTTTTTTTTTTTACGAAAATCACATTATGTTGATAGGTGATAGAATGCTCATATTTGTTTTAATTACCCTTAAATGACTGAAAAATATTATTTTTTTTTTTAAATTCAAAAGCATATTAGTATTTTTAATATAAAATATCTATCCTTAACCTCTAATACCTCCTGAACAAAATATCTTCTCTTAAGCTTTACTACATTCCG
>NW_027114363.1:133970-148877 GCF_000696795.3 Halyomorpha halys | reverse complement strand
AAAAAAAATCTTACTAAAAATCGGTACATTTAGCCTTAATATCACCTTAACATCTAAGTGTATTTTTCATATATAATTTCGGAACTCAAATCGTACGGTTGTGTCGAGGTGGCTGTGTATAATTAATCCGTGCATGAATTTAAGAGGTGATCATGTTTTAGCAGCTAGATCACGTCATATCGGCCCTATTGGTTCTGGCGGCTCCAAGTAGTTGTCGAGGTGGCTGTGCTATATCTGACTCCTATAGATATGTTAAGTACGCTTGACCAGAAAGCCTCGGCAACGTGTGTTCAATATAGGTAAGGTAGTTGATTAGAAGGTTAATAGACAATATGAGATTTACTCCCGTAAGTAAACTCGTTCCACCTCGTACTATTCCTGTAGGTACGAAGGAAGTAAGCATATCCGGAGGGTAGCCGCCACCAGGTCATGCAGGAAGATAATTTCGTTCTACCGGGTACTATTCCTACAGGTAGGAAAGAAGTGTATAGGCCTGACGGTTAGCTTGCCGCTGGGTCCTACGAAAAGAAAACAGGTAATGGAGGAGGTGACCAACTGGGAACTAGCGTAATATGATCTTTCTTTTATCAATAAATAAAATAGAAAGAATGTGCTGATCCTTTTATTTATTGTCCCATGAAGGTAATCAAAAAGCATGATTCATTATATTCTTTTTGGTAAAACTTTATTTATTAAATCAACATATTTACAATTATAATGGTAATTACATGTTTATATATATATAACATCATACAATCAAAGATTTTACTGAATAAATGAACATAATAAATGGCTAGAGAAAAGATAGGTGGTGCTCCCAGGTGAAACGAAATGAAGCTCTTCGTCTTGGCGGGAAGCGATAGCGGTGTTCGTACTCGCGGTCCCTGATAGATAGCGTTGCTATATATAGTTATGGTATAGACCAGTAGTAGCGATATTGCTACAGTTGGTATTAGTTTCAAATTGTAATAAAGCTTTGATTTACAATCATTTTTTTTACCTCTTATAAAATGTTTTTTGGTTGAAATACGTTTAAAATCTCCGATTTCCCAACCTTTTGGGTTTTAAAATTATTGGGAACTTGTCACTTGCTTGTTGTGAATGTTGCCTCTTGAAACAATTACTTCCTTTTCAATTCCAATACCACACCGTATCTATGAGATCTCAATTTATTTTTCTAAAATGTAGTACAAATACAGTAAAAAAAACAATATTAAAATGTGCAAGTTAAAAAAAAAAATTAAAATGTTGGCATTAATATAAACTTTAGGAATTCTTTAGATATAAGAGAAGATGCCATTTCTAGCTTCCCTGTAGTGATATTCTTACCTAAATCTCTCATAAAATTGAGGTTAAGACTTTACTTACAGATGAATGGTGCCAGTTTTGTTTGCAGTGATCCATTTTTTTAAATATTGATCTACAACATAATTTGAATTTTAGGTGGAACACACCAATTACCATAACATTTTTTACCTCTGTCACACACTTTTCTGTCACTCCCAAGACCCTTTATAAAAAGCCCACAAATACCTCCTAACAAAGGAAAATTTGGGGCTGAAAGGTGGGTGATTAGAACACACTAGAAGCAAGAAAAAAATGGCTTCTTCTTTCCCTTCTTTAACTTCTCCAGGATGTGAAAGGAAATGAAAAATTTGTATTTTTATGTGGTCATTTCCTAGTATTCAAAAAAATAAATACAGATAAGATTTACATTTTGTATATCACATAGATTTGTACTATTTCAGGACTTTCTTACATACATGCTTACCTTAGTTTTGTTTTATTTTAAACTTCTTTGAAGTGCTTAGATAAAAAATGGTTGATTTGTTACTCCCTTGAGAATGACCCACATACAAATGTTTGAATTGATCTGTTGTATAATCGATAACAAAAGGTGTTTTATGAATAATTTGAATTCTTGTTTGAGACTGATTTGCCAATCAATTATAATAAAAATATCCATTTAATCTCAACATGTTTATTTTTTTATTACTCCACTCCTATGTTTTAGCCATTCCAGCCATTATCAAGGATAACTAGTGATTAACAATTTCAATTATACTCTAAACATTAAAAATTACTTCCAAAAACATTCTGTTTTATAAATGATATTACTTTATTATAAATATCACAGGTAAAATGTTATTAAAAAATTGCTGGCTATTCTGCCTTGGTAAAATTATATTTTAGTCTATCAGATGATAAACCATATTTAAATTAGGGAAAATGCACAATAAATGAACTTTTATTGTATTGTGTTAAATTACCTATTTCTTATCCAGCTAATTTAATTTTTCTAAATTATAAAACTAATACTTTCTATTAACTTTATCAATCACTTTATCGACAATACATTGTTCAAACCTACCTCAGATATCAGGTTTGGGATATTCTCATCATATTTCCAATTTTCTTTTAGCATATTTTATATTCCAATAGATCATTTATTCATTTTAGTATTAAAAAATCCTTAAAATTCAGCTATATATTATTTATCTTATATTTAATTATTTTTTACTACATAATCAATAAAGGTACAAAATAGTAGGTTTCCTCACCACTAAGGGTTAGATTTTTTATAATATATATATAATCTAACCTTATCTGATGGCTAGTGAAGTAGTGGCAAAACCTACCTATACCTGCCTAACTTTCAGTCTTCAGCCTTTTCCAGTCAGGATCAGTTAATTCCCTTTCCGTTTATCTGTTATTATTATTCTTAATTTTCCTTGTTACTGCACCTTACTTTTGCCAAATTTACTTCACCTATGTATTTAACATTTACACCTACCTTTTTACCACTGTATGAAGCATGCCCTCAACCGAATTGCCGGACACACTTCACTTTTGGTTGGCTGGTTGGGTTGGAGTGGACTGTATAATTTAAAATGAACATGAAATGAACATATTTATTTGTAATTAACTTCCTATATTTATACTTCCTTAACTTAAGCTTATTATTATTTTTTATAAAAAAAATTTATTTTTTTGTTTGCATAATTTTTTACTTTCTCTGTATATTTATTCTAATGTTCTGTCACTTCTTACAATGTTTGTATCTTGTTTTTCATTTAGCTCTGCAAAGTGGGGTGAATTAAATAGTTGGTTAACATTAAATAGTTTTTTCTACTATTTTGTACCTTTATTGACCGCCACCCGGACTATCTTTCTAGAGTCTACTTCATATGGTCAACAATCTTCTTCCAATATATTTATTTTTGGATACATGTTGCACCAATGCTGTTTTATTTGAGTCTTAATCCTTATTTTTTATATCATTCCTGTGTATATTGCTGGACAATGCAAACAGGGAGCTTTGGGTATTGTCCTAATTGATTTTTTGTTTCTATTTTGTCCTTTATTTTACTGTAGTAATTTTTAATCTTATTACTGGTTTTATAAAATAAGAAGTATTTAGCCATATAATATTCTTTGAAGGATCTCTGTATATCTTCAGATAACCCTTTTATATACTTAATTTTTTAATGAATTTAACTTTTCATTGTGACTATTTAATGCTTCTAACAATTTATTAATGTCATATTTTTTCAAAATGCAAAATATACCATCTAAATATTTGAACATAATCTTCTCATTTATTCTGGATTTATTGTAATGAAAGGATTTTTAATCAAATCATTTAAAACCAATCCAGCTATTATGGTTTAAAGAAACGCAAATCTGAAGTTGTCCAACAAATTTTTTTTCCAGCAAGTTGATGAGAAATCAAATAGCAAAAAGTGAGAAATAATAAAAAATAAATAAAATAAAATAAAAATACTTAAAATAATACTACCTTTTCGGGTTTTGACTTGTAACTTGCAATGTATACTTTTTATGCAAAAGAAAATTGAAATATTAAAATAAAGATCTGTAACTTATCTACAATTCATGTTAGTATCATTTTACAATGTAATTTTCACACAATAGTTCAAATGCAAATATACGTAATAGGTTAATGGTTTTGTAAAAAAATAGAGGTGGAAAGTTCATATGTAAGTATATGTTTTTACTGGCTAATTTCATATTTTTGTAGTTGTTAAACACGAATCTTAGGTTGCCCTGTTAAAACCCTGGACTCTGTTCAATATGTAACATGTTATATTCCTATGTAGTTTCCATCCTCACCTCCAATCTTCAATCCTTATTTTTGGAATGACATGCTTCCCTTGTAAACTGAACCTTAAAACGTCCCAATCCACCTTGGATGACCTCCAAAACAATGGAAATGATAAAAAGTAGAAAAGCAGCAAGACTCAAATTTCCGAATAGTACCCAAACTGCACTTCAACGAGCTTAATCCATCTACATTAATAATGAACTTTGTTTTTGGGTTTGAATTTTTGAAGGTAAATTATGAGTTTTAATAATTTTTCACTGTAGATCATTAAATATCTTTGCTGGACATTATTGCTAAAGTAACAAAGATTTAAGGATGTTAAGGAAAGATAAGGTAAATGATTAAAACATTTTAATAAAATATATGTTTAATCAAAGAAATTATGAATTACAATGGAATTCTAAAGTGTTGTTATTGAGAATAAGGGACTGATTCAATTTAACAGGGAATTATATGTTTATTTATATTATATGTGTATATATACATACTATAGTATGTATACATATTCACACACAATCATATTAACACAATGGTTATATACAGTGTGATCTACTCCCATATAGTTTTTTAAGATCAAATGGAAAGGACAAGAATTTGAAGATTGTAATTATTTGTAGGAAATGAACAGTAAAAAGTTTAAAGCTTGTGGTTTTGAATATATTTATCAGAGATAATATCTTACAAAAATATGTTTATTTGTGAAAAATTTAGATGAGGAACTATTACTCTTATTTATTACACTAACTATGAAGATCAATTATTTAATAACAAAATATATATATGTTTTTAATAATTATCTATGATATGATTTAATGAAGGGATTTTAAATTCATTTTATTTTTGTATTGCAGCATAATCAGAATACAAAATATGAACAAACTAATTTAAATGTTTTTCTTGCCTACTGCTCATTACATAAGTACAATAAAGACCATCAAATTCATCTTACGAACTCAAATCACAAGCTGTTTAAAGACATCCTGAATATTTTTTTTGTAATGTTATCAAAATGATAAAGTACATAGAATGTCAATTTTCCTATAATAAACTAAATTATAATACTTTGACAACAAACTTAAGCAGTATAAATTGTGAATACATTTCACAGAAAGTTACAATTATTACCATCACATTTTTTTACAACTAGTCATTCTATCATAATTAAATACAACTAGATAATAAATAATTTTGATATGACAAAATCATAATATACAAATTGTACATTTAATATAGAAACACAATACAATGAGTGTAGAATATATATTTCACTACCTATAAATTATAAAAATAAAGAATAATATGAGATTGAAATTGTTTCACTTCTACACCCTTATTCATATTTACAATAAAAGTAAAAATAAAAAAAATACAAAACTGTTATTTCAAAGATCACACTATATACTAATCAAAATCACATATACATGCTAGATTTACCATTAAGTTCTGATATGTTTCCTTCACCATCAAACAGAAAAAAACAAAAACAAGTAACATCAAGAAAGAAGAAATAAGTACCATTCCCTGGTTTATTTTACTTTAATCGAACAGTATAAAAACTATTATTGTTATTGGTTAGAAAAGATTTTACTACAGACACACAAATTTAAGGCAGACATTGAAAGTACATCTATAAACAAGTGCCTTCTACAATTAGCAGTGGGTATGTTTTGAAATGCCCATAGGCATGCCATCCTTATGTCATGCAAGGCTGGAAAGAAAATTAGAGCCTTGAAATGAAATAGGTTTAATGAGAAAAGAATGATTTAAAACAAAAAAAAAAAAAAGAAAAAAGGTAGTTCTGGCGAAGCGAAAGCATTACAGTCAGAGAGAGGCGTCAGAGAATTAAATATTGTAGTGGCCCGAAGGGGTGACTAGATGCACACAGGAAGGTTGTCTAAATGATTTTATTCCATAACTACCACAGTTGATTTCTACTAGCTGAAATATATATGCAGCATTAACTACATCAGGTGTATAGTATTTAGGAAAATAGTGTAAACAAAATATATTACATGCACTAGCAACTTGCATTTGTTTAATTGTCCAGAATAAATCTTTAGTAGAATATTTGTTAGACCATAAAAGAGAAATCTTAATTGGGCATATGTAAAATATGATTAAAATATTAAGATGATACTTTTGCAAACAAATAAAATGGTCTTTTAGAAGGAAAAATAAAACAAATGTACATTAAAATTGACCAATTCATAAAAAAATGATGCAATTGAGAAATGTGAACTAAACATGAACATATTTTAAGAAAACAAATTAGATTCACTTTAGGAATCATGCTTTTAATTATGAAAATCATTTCATTTTGTCGCACACTTACAATAAACAGTTTCAACTCAAATATTGGTAAATTTTTTTTTCCTAATTAATAAACTGAATTATGCAAATGAAGTTGTATGCACTAACAAAACAATTTTTTTTAATATCCTAGGTAATAATAATATATTGCTAAATCTTAGTTCACGCAACTTCTTTTGCTGAATCCTAATGATTAAGTCTCTATTTTTCAGTTGATACTGTTTTTTTTCTATATTGGTGGGCGATATTATCTCGCATGCATTAAATTAATGAATTATTTTATGCAATCAATTTTATTATTAGTACATGCAGGGACATACAAAATATCTAAATAATTTGATCTTTATTTTGTGCACAGCCATATTTATTTTATTGACCAAAATTGTTAATCTATCTGAAAATATGCTAGCAATTAAAATATTTTGTTAATATTAGAGAAGGTGGTTATAAAGGATTCAGGAAATACATATCATAAAAGAAACATTACTTGTTAAAAATAAACATAAATAAAAATACATTAATTTTATAAGTATATAATAAAGAGGAAGTATTATTCTAGAAAGAATATGACAAAACAAAATAAATAACTTCTACGTGAAAAACAAATGGATTATTAAACATGCATTATACAATATACATTTCATAATGTATGTTTTTAAAATGTAATGTGTTATCACATTTCTCAAATAAACTATATTTGAGATGTGTAACCATTATTTCTGATCACATTATTTAAATTTTTGAAACAGAACTACTTAATTATACCATGGAAGGGTTTTGTGTGTGTAGTTGTAATAAAAATCTACCTTCTGTAAGTTAGTGAAACAGGATATGGATATTTCAAACAACAAATAAAGAGAAACTCTGAAATAAGATGTATAGGAAAGATTATTATAGAATTTTTTGTTTAAAACGAATATTAAAAAATTGAGAATTTGTAACTGAGAGAAAGAAAAAATGTTCTATAAAGCCAGGGATATGATACTAGGAAGCATAAAATGTACAGCCATTAAAAAAAATAAAATAAAATAAATCAAGATTACCAATATCAGACTAAATTAATAAAAGCTTTTGATTCAATTTTATATTTTAAATATTGTTTTTTAAAAAAG
Organism: Halyomorpha halys; assembly: GCF_000696795.3. Classification (NCBI taxonomy): domain Eukaryota; kingdom Metazoa; phylum Arthropoda; class Insecta; order Hemiptera; family Pentatomidae; genus Halyomorpha; species Halyomorpha halys. The sequence continues at coordinate 141,332 of NW_027114363.1, read as the reverse complement.
GCCTAACTGTCATTAAAAAAACAAATCATATAATATATATATAAAAAAGATAATCAAAGTCTTTCCAAAGTACAGTTTCTATCTTAGGCTAAGATGGAACAAATTTAAAAGCTTTCTTTGCAATATTTAAATATGAAAAAGGGCTTCAGTTGCAAAACATAATTTAATCATTGAATAAGTATGACACGATGTTATTCATAATTAAATAAGTCATGAGGTATAATATAAATTAATAATTTTTTTTTAAAATACTAAAGTAATAGTCACCAATTTCAAAATAATCATTAAATAAATAAAACTTTTTATACTTAATTACAAGTTTGGAGTTCAGTTTAACATTATACTGAAAATTAAAAAATCAAATAGAGTAGAAATTATAAATGAGAATAAGTATTCTTGCTGGTTTCAAATAAGTATTTTGATATTGATTAATATATCATACATATTAAAACTAATCATAATATATGTATTAAAATGCTAATTACTAAATCTGAAATTGACTATTGAATATATTCAAGAAAGTTAGATCTAAAGAAAACTGGAAAACATGGAAAGAGAACCAATTATTAGAAATTAATATGTCAGCAAAAAAGATGGATGAAAAATTACTTAAATAAAGTATGATAAAGAATTAATAGATTAATTTAAAATTTGATAGTAAAATAAATTAACTATGATTTATAAGGACTACAAATTTGTTAAAATAGACCAGAATAAGATAATCAGGAATTACATATAGTATTATTTTAATGATTTCTGTATCACATTACAAAAAAATGAAAGTCAGTTTGGACAAACTGAAAATATGACATAAAAGAGAGTGGTAGAGGTGAATAAAGAAAAAAAAAAAAAGTAAAAGAAAAAAAAAACAAGAAAAATAGGAAAACTAACACCTAAGTAAGCTTGGTTTTGTTATGGTTATTCATAAATTTATAAATTTGCAAATATGCAGAACCAAAGAAGAAATAAATAAGACTAAAATATTGAGAGAAAGGTAAGTCATATTAAATAGACAAAGAAAATAAATAGTGACAAAATGAAGATATATATACATACATACAAAAATTACCTGAAGAATAAAGTGATCTATAGAAAACACTGAAGAAAAGACTAATAGGTAGAATAAATAAACAACGTTAAATAAAAAATAGGTATACAAATGCAACCAAGATAAAAAAGAAATGAGGCAGAAAAATATAAGATAGGATAATTCTATAAAATAGAATATGATGAAGTGTAATGAGTGAAAAACAATTTTTTAAAAATATGTAGAGATATAGTAGTAAGAAAGAACAAAAAAGAAGGATTGTGAAATATTAAAAGAAGAGGAAGAAAAAAGATACAGCTATTGAAAGAAGAAAGAAATAAAATAGAGAAATAGTGAGGGAAAAGTAAATCATATGAATAAGAGTAGGAAAATAAATAGTGATAAACAAAAAGAATAATTAAAACAGAGGAGAAGAAGTAAAAAAGAGGGAAAAATTATTATTAGTGAAAGGAGGATTCAGAGGTCCAGAGAAGAAATAAATAAAACAGTAAGTGAGGAAAAAGTAAGTTGTATAAATTAAAGCAAGAAAATAAATAGTGACAGGAAAAAGTGAAAAATAAATATAAAAGAGAGACAAAAAGAAATACTGCAAAGAAAAATGTGAGGAAGGATAATTATATTAATTATAAACTGATGAAGGTATAATGATAGAAAAAAGATATCAGAAAAAAATTTAGAGAATCGTCTTCATTTCTGAAAGAACCAAAAATGAGGATTGTGACAAAGAGCAGAAGAAGAATAAAAAGATAGGCAATTTTAAAGATAATAGGAAAGGTGCTGTGTAAAACAGAGTATAAAGAAATAAAACAGAAAACTATTGAGAGAAACAAAAATAGAACTGTAATTTTAATTTTTTTTTTCTCTTCACTGTAATTATAATGAAGGATAAATACCGATAATATAAAATAAAAAAACGAGTAAATTATTAAGAGAAGAAAACAAAAAAATGTATAATAACAGAGAGAAGAAATAAATAAAAGAATTTAATAAAGACAGAAAAATTAATGAAATAAGGTAGGAAAAAAATATAAATACTAACAAAAAAAAAAAAAAAGGAATAAGTGATATAAAGAAGAAAAAAAAGGTTCATTGATGAAGATAAGAAAGATAGAAAGAAGAAATAGAAGGCATTCTCTCAGAAAGGTAACACATATAAATTATAGAAAGAACAATATATTATAATAGAAAGATAAAACTAATTAATATGACCATGAAAATAACAAGAAGAAATAAAAAGGGCCGAGAGAAGAGAAAATAGAAGTGATAAGACATTAAATAAAGATGAGAAAGAAGAAGATTAATATAGTAAGTAGAAGAAAGGAAGAGAAAGAATGTGAAAATTGAACAAAGTAGAGATACATAAAAGTGTAGTGGCCAAAAAAGGGGTTAATTATACAAAAAAGTAGAGAAATGATACAGATGAAAATAAAAATGAAGGATTGTGAAAAAAAAAGAAAAAATAGATGAAGGATAAACTGACCTATAGAAGAAATAAATAAACAGTAAAGTATTGATAGAAAGATTGATGGTACAAAGTAGTGTAAGAACAAAAAGAATAAGTGATATAAGAAGAAATATAAAATATAGTAGAGTGACCAAGATAAGAAAGATAAAAGAAATTATTATAAGAGGAAGAAGAAAATAAAATAAAGGCGAAAAACTGAATAAGATAGTTATAGACACAAAATAAATAAATAAACAATATTAAATGAAAAATAAACATAATAACAGTGACCAAGAGAAAAAAGAAAATTACTTTGTAAGGAAGTAATGTTTTACAACAGTTTGGCTATATAGCATATGTAAATGATAGTGAGCAAGTATAAAAATGAAGAATAGTGACAGGGAGAAGACAAATAAAAAAGAAGGATTCATTGTTGAGGGAAGAGGAAGAAGGACTTAGTGAAATAGAGAAGAAATAAATAAAACAGTAAAATATTGATAGAAATGTCAGTAGTATAAAGTAGAACAAGAAAAAAATAGTGGCAGAAAAAAGGAATAAGTAACAGAAAGAAAAAGAGATAAATAGAGGGTACAATGACCAATATAATAAGGATGAAAAGAATAAAAATGAGTTCACCATAATCATATAAAGCAGACATAATAAGCTATTGTAATAAAAAATTAAAATAATAAGTATTAACTTTAAATTTTAAGGAGAAAGCAAGCAGAAATAACAGAAGAGAGAGGAAACAATAAAAACAAGATAAAGATAAGATAAAACAGTATAATGTAGAGAAAGAATTGAAGAAATAAATAAACAATATAAAATGAAAAACAGATTTAATAGATTGACTAAAAAAAAAATAATAATAATAAATATAGCAGGAGATAAATGTGAGTAAGAATAATTGTGTAGTGTATAAAATGACAAATGGGGAGCAGAAAGAAAAAACTAAAACAATAAAATATTGAGAGAAAAATACATTGGGTGAAGTAGAATAAGAAAGTAAATATTAACATAAAAAAAGGATATATTAAGAACAGCTTAATAATTAGATGAAAGCAAATCATGTAGAGAAAGATAGAATAAAAAAGTAATGGACAGAAGCAGAAAGTAATAGACGTAGAAACAAATAGACAATATTAAGTGAAAAATAGATATAATAGAGTGACTGAGAAAAGAAAGAAATACAAATTCAGAAAAAAGCGAGAAAGGGTAATTGTATAAAATAGAAATTGAGGAAGTAATAGACAGAAGCAATAAATACTGGTATAATAGAATACTACACAGTGTAGGACTGTTAATGTAAATAAATAAAGGCTTGAAATAAAAGTAGAGAAATGATAGTAACAAAGAACTTAGAAGAAGGATAGAAACAGGGAATAAAAAATAAAAGAGAGGCAAATTATTTAGAAAACAGAAAGAAGGATATAGCGATAGGTAAGAAAGAAATTAAATAGAAAAATATTTTTATAGAAAAGAGAAAGGATATCAATTAATAATATTAAATGTAAAAGAGAGGTAACAGATGGTGGCAGGAGAATATGAGAAAAATATAGTTAAAAGTAGAAAATATTAAAAGTGCAGTGATTAGGAAAAAAAACAACATTGGTATATTAGAATTTTAGGTAAAGGAAAATGAATATAAATAAAGGCTGTAACTAAAATTATAGAAAGTTAGTGAGATAAAACAAAAAGGACAGTGACAGAAGAAAGAATATATATAAAACACAGAAAAATCATTAATTGAAGAAGAAGAAAAGGATATTCAGAGAAGAATATGTATATATATATACACACACACACACACATGTCTATTCAAGTTTATCAACTGTATAAGTGTATAACATAGAAAATGTTGAAGTTGTATAAACAGAAAAAGAAATTAATAGAAAAAAGTTAATGAAAGAATGGTGAGAAAAAAGAAGAAAGTTGGATAGTGTCCCAGAGAAAAAAAAAGATTTATAGTAAGAAGAAAGAACTTAGAGAAGAAGATAAATAGTAACAGAAAAAAAGGAATGTGGCAGAAAGAAAATGAAATAAAAAAAAAGAAGGCACAATGATAAAAAATAAAAATGATAAAGAGAAGGAAAATAAGGAGGAAATGAATAAAATACTATAAAAATATTTTTAAAAAAAGGAAGAAGATTAGAGAAGCAATAAAAGTAAGAAGTATAGAGAAGAGAGGAAGTAAATGTAAGAAGTAAATTAGATAAAGAAGAATCATATAATAAGAGAAAAAAAGAGAAGGAGGCAGAAGAATCAGAAAATTGTACTAAGTAAAGAATACTGAACATGTAAAAAGAAAAAAGTGAAAAAGAAAAGAAATAAATAAAAAACTGTAAAGAAATGATAGAGGAAATTACTAAAAAAAGGGTTACTGACAGAGCGACTAATAAACAAAAAATGAAGACAAATCATTAAGAGAAGAGGAAGGAGAAATATTCAGTGACAGAGAGAAGAAATAAATAAAATAGTAAAATATGAAGAGAATGTTCTTGGAGAATGATAGTATAGAGTACAGAAAGAAAAGAAATAATGAAAGAAAAATAAAAGAATATATAAAAACCCTTAAAGAAAAAGAGAAAGCAATATAATGAAGAGAAAGACAGAAGTATAGAACTAGTACTAATAGACAGAAGAAATACATAATATTAAATGAAAAATGGCTATAACAGAGTATTCAAGAGAGAGAAAAAAATATTGGTTCAGAAGAATGTGAGAAAGGATTGTTGTACAAAATAGAAAAGGAGGAGGTGTAGTGAGAGAGGAAAAGAAATCAATAATAAAAGTTAGAGAACTGATTTTGAGAAAGATAAAAACAGTAGGATAATGACAAAGAGGAGAAGAAATAGAAAAGAAGGTCTAATTATTAGAAGAGAAAGAATGAGGACATTGTGACCAAGAGAAGAAAAAATAAAGGAACAAAATTTAAAGATCAAAGTAAATAATAAATAATAATATCAATAATGAAGAGAAATGTAAAATGACATGTATGTAAGATAAAATAGTGTAATTTAGAGTATGAAAGAGCAATAAATAGACAAAATAAATAAGCAATATTAAATAAAAATAAAAATAGAGTCAAACAAAATAGAAAGGAAAAGTTAGAAAATAGTATAAATGATAATGAGAAAGAATAATTGTAATGAATGGCAGTTGTAGGTGAAGTGACAGAAAACAAATTTAATAGAAGGCATGGGAATAAAGGATAGCGATAAAGAACTATAGAATAGAATAATTACAGTGAGAAGATAAAATTGAAAAGTATTACGGGAAGATGAAAAAGAAGGGTATAATAACAGGGAGAAGGAATAAATAAAACAATTTACTATAGGCAGAAAAATTAAATTAAATAAAATAGAGAAAAATAAATAGTAATAGAAAGAAGGAATGTTAGAGGGAAGAAGGAATAAGAAAATAAGGTATAGAGAGGGAGATAAGAAAATAAGGTATAGTGAGGGAGATAAGAAAATAAAAAGAAGCAAAAGATTGAGTGAAAGATAACACATAAGGTAGAGAAACAATAAACAAGAGATAGAGAGAAGAGAAAACACAAATGAAATGAAAATTAGACAAAGAAGAGGAAGTATATTGATACAGTAAGAAAGAAACCGAAGTATAGGAAATTTTTTGAAGATAGAGAATGATTAACACACAATGAAAGAATCAAGAAATCAATATGAAAAGGGTGAAGAAATGGCAGTGCGAAAGAATAAAAAAGTAGTATAGTAGCAAAGAATAAAGAGAACCAAATTATTTTAAAGAAGGATATATTGAAGCAGACAAGAAAGGAAGAAAACAATAAATAATGAGTAAAAGGTAAATTAAATAAAATAAAGAATGCAAAAAAAAAAAAAAGTAACTTAAAAATAACACCCAAACTAGAATGAAAAACAGTATGATTGAGAAATAGACGGAAGAAGAAAGTAATAGACAGAAGAATCAAAAAAACAAATTTTAGTAAAAAATAAATATAATAGAGTGACTGAGAAAAGAAGAAATACAGATTTAGAAGAATGTGATTTGTCTTGGGATTACTCTATAAAACAGAAAATGACAAAGGCATAGTGACAGAGGATAGAAATTAATAAAAAAATTATAGAAATGGTAGTGAGAAAGATAAAAAAAAGAGGATAGTGGCAGAGAGATTAAAAAAAGAGTGAAAAATAATTACAAGAAGTGGAATAAGGAGTATATAGTGACAGAAATAAATAAAACAATAAAATATTGTTATAAAAAAGAGAAGTTAAAAATAAAATAAATAATAAGAGAAAAATAAATAAGTTACAGAAAGAATAAGAGATAAGTAAAAGGTCTATAGATGTAGATAAGAAAGATAAAGAGAAGAAGAAGAAAGACTGAACTGGAAAACTGCTGATTGACCGTGTGTATCAATAAATGGTATTTGACCGCACCCGGTCCAAATACCATTTATTTAGAAAGGTTGAAGGATATAACGTATATATAAATTGGAGAATGGATAAGATATTTAAATCGAAAATTTAGATTAATAAAGATCATCTCAAGCATGACAATTGGAAAGAGAAATCCAGAAAAAAGAAAAGGGATAGAGAAAAGAGGAAGTAAAAGAAAGAAAAAATAGATAAAGAAGAATTAAATAGTAAGAGAAAAAAGAGAAAGAGGCAGAAGAATGAAAAAGGTGTATAAAGTAAAGAATACTGAACATGCAGTAACAGGGAAAAGAAACTAAGAGACAATTACATAGACAAGAAATTATAGTAAAAAAAGAAGGATAGTGAATGAGAGAAGAAAGATTATACAAAAAGAGGAATAAATTATTGAGAGACGAAGAAGAAGAAGGAGGAGGAGGAGAGAGAGAGAGAGAGAGAGAGAGAGAGAGAGAGAG
>NW_027114363.1:128960-130255 GCF_000696795.3 Halyomorpha halys | reverse complement strand
AGAGAGAGAGAGAGAGAGAGAGAGAGAGAGAGAGAGAGAGAGAGAGAGAGACGAAAGAATTGGAGAATGACAAGAGTGACAAAGGAATTAATTAAAATAGATGTAGAGAACTGATATTGAAAAGAAACCAAGAAGAACAGTGACAGAGAGAAGAATTAATAAAACTATAAATATTGATAGAACGGTAATATAAAGTAGAGAAAGAAAATACATAATGAGAGAAAACAAGAAAAGTGGCAGAGAGAATAAGAGATAAATAGAGGGTGTATTGATGAAGATAAGAAAGATAAAGAGGAACAAAAGATAACTCATATAAATTAGGGAATGAATAAGATATTGAAATAGATAATTTAAATAATAAAGTTGAATGAAAATTGGAAAGAGAAAGCTGAAAGAGGTAGGTAAATACCTAGGTTAAAGAATAGTGTGAAGTGGAGTGAAATGACAAACACAGAGTGATAGAAAAATAAATTAATTAATAGAGATGTAGAGAAATGATAGTGAAAAGTATAAAAAAAAGTCTAGTAACAGGTAAAAAAGCAATATAAAACAGAAAAAAAATATTCAGAGAATAGATAGAAGGATATACTGAAGTAGAAAAGAAAGGAATAAAACAATGAATAATAAGAGAAAGGATAATCCGATAAGGCAAAGAAAGAAAAGAAATATTGGAAGAAAAATAATAGATTAAAGACATCTAAAGTGAAATATGAAACAGTATAATGTAGTGAAAGACTAAAGAGTGACATAATAGATAAAAGAAATAAATGAACACTATTAAATGAAAAATAGATATATATTCAAGTAACCAAAAGAAACAAAAACTTGTTGAGAGAGGATAATTGTATAACATAGAAAAATATTGAAGTTGTATAAATACAAAAGAAGTGAAAGAATGGTTATGAAGAAAAATACAGTAGAATTGAGGAACAATAAATACTATTTAAAAAAATTGAAATAAAACATTAAAATGTAGAGGTAAACAGAAGAAGAAAGTGATAGAGAGGAGAAATATACTAAACAATGTTAAATAAAAAATAGATATGATATAAAGAGAAATAAAAAAAAAAAAATGCACATTTTGAAGAATGTTAGAAAGGATTTGGAAGAAGAACAAGGATACAGTCGATGCAAGGTCGAGAAAGATCATAATTAGTGACAGAACAAAGAATAAATGATAGAGAAAAGAAGTAATGAAAAAGAAGTTACAGTGACAAAGATAGAAAAACATAAAAGTTTAAGTGAAAGATAACGCATATAAATTAGAGAAAGAATAGGATATTATGATAGAAAAA
>NW_027114363.1:121156-126870 GCF_000696795.3 Halyomorpha halys | reverse complement strand
ATAAAGTAGTGTAAGAAAATGTATAGTTACAGAAATAAGAATGAGTGAAAGAAACAAAAAAGAAATAAATAAGAGGCTACAATGAGGAAGATAAAAAAAGTGAATGGTATAATGAGTAAGTGAATAAAGAAAGTGAAAAATAACAACATTCTATTAAATATAAAATGGTAATGGCATAGGAATATAAAAAATAATAGAAAAATGATAGTGAAAAGTAAAAAATAAAAGTATGATAGTGACAGAAAAATAGAGAAAACTTATTAAGAGAAGAGGCCAGTGAAGGGTATAGTGACAGAGAGAAGAAAGGAATTAAACAGAAAAATATTGAGAGAAAGGAATATGGTACTAAGTAGTGTAAGAAAATGAAGACACAGAAAAAAGAATAAGTAGTAGAAAGAAGAAAAAATAAATAAGAGGGTACAATAAAGTAGACAAGAAATATAGAAAGACTCAATAGATACGGAAGATAAGAAAGAAGCATGATATACTCGTAGTGAGTAAGAGAATTAAGAAAGTAGAAGAATTGTAACATTTTATTAAATAGGAAATGACAAAGGAATAGGAATACAAAAAATAAATAATGGAGAAATAATAGTGAGAAAGAAGAAAGTAAAGTAGATGGTTACAGAAAAAAGAGAGATAACTCATTAAGAGAAGAAGTAGATGAAGGATATAGTGAAACAGATAAGAAAGAAAATAAGCCAAAAAATATGGAGACAAAGGAACATTGAATAAAACAGTGTGAGAAAATAAATAGCGACAGAAAAAGGAATAACTGATAGAGAGAAGAAGAAATAAAAAGAGAGACTAATTATTTAGAAAATAGGAAGAAGAAGGATATAGTAACAGAGAGAAGAAAGAAATTAAACAGAAAAATATTGAGAGAAAGGAAAATTGAATAAAGTAGTGAAAGAATATAAGTAGACAGAAATAGGAATACGAGATAGAAGGAAGAAGGAATATAAAGGATCTTCGAATGATGAACATAAGATAAGAAAGATAGAAAGAAGCAAAAATATGAGATAACTAGGTAATGGAAAAAATAATATTTAGAGAAAAAAAAAAATTAATAAAGATCAAATTGAAAAATCAAACTAAAAAAAAAAAATAGAAGGGAAGGAAGGAGAGAATAAGTAATAATAATGAGAAAAACGTTAAAAATAGAAGAGGAAGAAAAATACTGCAGTGAGAAAGAATGTCGGAGAAAAATTGTATAAATTAAAAAATTATGAAGGCATAGCGACTTAAAAATAATGGACAAATGGTAATAAGAAGGAACGAAAAAGAAGGATAGTGAAAGAGAAAAAAAAGAGAGGAATTATTAAGAAAAGAGGAAGGAGAATACTGTAATTAGTAAGAAAATGAAACAAATGGGAGAAAAATAAATACTTTAATGCAGAGAAAGAAAATTAAAAGTATTCAAAAATAATTCAAAATTCCTCTGTAAAAACAGTTCTAGTGAAAATTAATTTTTATTATGGAGCTCTTTATATATAAAAAAACAGCTAAAGGATAAGCTAAAACGGTATAATATGGAGAAAGACAGAAAGAGAATGTAAGAAGTATAAGAAATGAATGACAAATAGATGTAATAGAGTAGACCAGGAAAAAAAAGAAGTATAGAGGCAGAAATACGTGGAAAAGAATAATTTTATAAAATAGAAAAGAAGGAAGGACTAGTAATAGATGGAAATAATTAATGGTGTTATGATAGAATATTATGAGGTGTAGGAATGCTAATAAAAGTAGAGAAATGATAGCGGGAAAGAACCTAAAAGAAGGATGGAGACATTGAGAAGAATAAATAAAAAAGACAGACAAATCATTCAGAAAACTATAAGAAGTATATAGTGACAGGGAGAAGAAAGAAATAAAACAGAAAAAAATTGAGAAAGAAAGAAAGATAGAGATAGGGAGAAGAAGTAATAAAAGAGACAGGCAAATCGTTTAGAAAAATAGAAGGAGCATATGGTGACAGAGAAGAAAGAAATAAAACAGAAAATTGTTTTTGAGAAAGAATAATAATAAAAAGTAGTGTAAGAAAATAAATAGAGATAGAAAAGGGAATATGATATAGAGAGAAGAAGAAATAAAATGCAGTACAATGACGAGAAAGAACAAAAGAATAAGAAAGAAAGAACAAAACAATAGAATAAGTGAAAGGGAGATCATATAAAGTAGAGACAAATTAGAATATAGTGAAGAAGAAGGAAAATTCAATAGAAAAAGCCAGAAGAATGTAAACAGAAAGAAAGAGGAAGAAATAAAGATGAGAATAAAATTAGATATAAGTAATTAATTAGTAAAAGATAGAAGTAATTAATAATGGTAAAGTAGAATATTATGAAGTGTTGGATATTATTATAAATAGTTAAGGGCTTTGAGTAAAAGTAGAGAAATTATAATGAAAAAACTTAGAAGAATGAGATAGTAATGAAGAGAATAACATAATAAAATGGGAAAAAGCATTAAAAGAAAGGAAAATGGTAAAAATAGTGGAAGAAAATAAATGGAGACAGAAAAAGGAATAAGTGATAGAAAGAAGAAGAAAAAAGAGAACAATGATGAGAATAAGAAATAAAGAAAAAAAACAAACAATAGAATGAGTGAAAAGTAAATTATAGAAAGCATAGAAAGGATAAGAGTACAGTAAAAAAGAAGGAAAATTGCATAAAAAAAGGTACGATGATGTAGATAAGATAAAAAGAAACAAAAGAATGACTGAAAAGTAATTCATATACTGTAGAGGAAGAATAATATATTCTGATAGAAAAATGAAATGAACAAAAATTATCTTGAAAATTGGAAAGAGAAAGCTAGATGAATGTAAAGAGAAAGAAAGAAGAAGAAGAAGTATGAATGAGAAGAAAATTAGATAAAGAAGAAAATGGAGTGGGTGAGAAATGATAGAAAGGGGTGAAATATTGAATAATTGATTGATATAAAAAATGAAAAAGACCTAATAATAGATAGAAGTAATTAATACTGGTATAAAAGAATCTTAATATATATAGATGAAGGTTTTCAGTAAAAGTGGAGAAATGATAGTGAGGAAGAACCTAGAAGGAGAGAGATGGAGATAAGAAGAATAATAAAGACAGAAAAATTATTTTTAAAATATAATATATGATCTGGAGCTCTTCATATATAATAACAGCTAAAGGCGAAGATAAAACAGTATAATATAGAGAAATACAAATATATATAAAATAAGATATAAAGAAGAAGAAAGTAAGATGTATAAGAAATAAATAAAACATAAATAATATAAAATGAAAAATAAAGTTATAATAGAGTTACCAAGAGAAAAAGAAATGCAGAAGAACATGAGAAGGAATAATTGTACAAGATATTTAAATTTAAATATTGTACAAAAAAAGTAATAAATAATGGTGTGATAGAATATTATGAGGTGTAGGAATATTCATAAAGTAGATAAAGGATTCAAATAAAAGTAGAGAAATAATAGTGTGAAAGAACCTAGAAGAAGAATAGAGACAGAGAGAAGAACAAATTAAAGAGACAGGCAAATCATTTAGAAAATTAAAAGAGTAAGAAGAATTTAGCGAAAGAGAGAGGAAACAAAAAAAACATAAATAAAAAAGATTGAGAGAAAATAAAATGGTAACTAGTATAAGAAAATAAATAGTGCCAGTAAAAAAAATAGAGGATAGAGAAAAAGAGAAGAGGAAATAAAAAATAGAGGCTAATTATTTAAAAAACAGGAAGAAGAATGATATAGTGACAGAGAGAAGAAATAAATAAATAGTAAAAGATTGAGAGAAAGGTCCATTGTCTGATGTAGAGAAAGAAAAGAAAAAATAAGACAAAAAAGGAATAAGTGATATAGAGAAGAAGAGATAAATAATTGATAGGAAAGATGAGGATAAGAAAGATAAAGAAGAGTGAAAGATGACTTATTTAAATTAGAGAGAGAATACTATATCTTGACATAAAAGTATAGTTAGTATAGATTACCTCGAAAAATTGAAAGAAAAAGCTAAAAGAAAGGAAATAAAAAGAAATAAAATAGAAAGACAATTAAATAAAACAGAGGGAGAAGAGATAAATTATTTTATCAATAAAAATAATAGAGAAATGATAGTGGAAAAGAAAAAAAAACAGAATAATGTTAGAGGAAAAAGAGTGAGCTGTTATTAAGAGAAGTGGAAGAAGAAGGATTTAGTGAAACAGAAAAGAAATAATGAGAGAAAAAAGGAAAAAGTGATAGAGAGAAGAAGAGAGAAATAGACGGAAGAGATAAATTGATGAGGATAAGAAAGATAAAGAGGAGAAAAAGAATGAAGATAGATGAATAAGAAAGATAAAGAAGAGTGAAAGATGATTCATTTAAAGTATAGAGAGAATACTATATCTTGATATAAAACTATAGTTAGAAAAGATCACCTTGAGAAATGGAAAGAAAAAGCTAAAAGAAAGGAAAAGGAAGGATAGAAGAAGAAATAAAAATGGGAAGACAGTTGAATAAAAAAGAGGAAGAAGAAAGAGGGAGAAGAGATAAATTATTATATTAACTAAAAAATGATGAAGAAGAAAGAACAGAGAAGTTAATCAAAAATGACTATAAGGATATAGTGAAGCAGAAAAGAAATAACGAGTGAAAAAAGAAATAAGTGATAAAAAAAGGGATAAATTGATGAGGATAAAAAAGATAAAGCGGAGCAAAAGAATATGTAAAAAATGACTCATCTAATGTATAGAGAGATAAAATATTTTATTAAGTAGAAACTGGTGAAGAAAGAAGAATAGAGAAGTTAATAAAAAATAATAGAGAAATGATAGTGGACAAGACAAAAAAACAGGATAATGTTAGAGGAAAAATAGTGAGTTATTATTAAGAGAAGTGGAAGAAGAAGGCTATAGTGAAGCAGATAAGAAATAATGAGAGAAAAAAGAAATAAGAGGTAGAGAGAAGAAGAGATATAGAGAGAAATTGATGAAGCTAAGAGAGATAAAGAGGAGCAAAAGAATGAGTGATAGATTACTCATTTAAAGTAGAGAGAGAATAATATATTATGATATAAAACCATACTTAATATAGATTAGTTTGTACAATGTAAAGAAAAAGCTAGGAGATAGGGAAAAGGAATGAGAGATGAAGAAATTAAAAAGAAAGTACGTTGACAAGGATAAAAAAGAAAAACTAGAATGAGTGAAAGGTAAATCATCTTATCAATTACTATAAATCATCTTGAAAATTGGAAAGTGAAAGTTATAAGAAAGAAAGGATGAGAAATAAGAAAAAATAAGAATGAGAAGAAAATCATATAAAAAAAGAGGAAAAAGAATGATAGAGTGAATAAAAGATGAAAAAAGACAGTGACAATGGTATAAATTAGAAAATTCTGAAGGTGTAGTGGCAGCAAAAAGAAATTAATAAAAGATAATAGAAAAATGATAGTGAGAAAAAACAAAAGAGTTGGTTAGTTACGGAGAAAAAAAAAGAAAAAATATTAAGGGAAAATGCAGGAGATGGATATAGTGAAGAAATAAATATAATAGTAAGAATTGAGAGATAGATAAATCATGCAAGGTCGAGAAAGATCATAATTAGTGATAGAACAAAGAATAAATAATAGAGAAAAGAAGTAATGAAATAGAAGTTACAGTGACAAAGATAGAAAAACATAAAAGTTTAAGTGAAAGATAACGCATATAAATTAGAGAAAGAATAGGATATTATGATAGAAAAA
>NW_027114363.1:115918-119066 GCF_000696795.3 Halyomorpha halys | reverse complement strand
ATAGTTACAGAAATAAGAATGAGTGAAAGAAACAAAAAAGAAATAAATAAGAGGCTACAATGAGGAAGATAAATGAAATGAAATAAAGGGGGAATAATAAAATAATTGTATGAAATAGGAAATGAGGAAGGATTAGTAAAAGATAGAGCAATCAATACGGGTAGTAGAAACATCAATATAAATATATAAAGGCTTTATGTAAAAGTAGAGAAATGGTAGTGAGAAAGAACCTAGAAGAAGGATAGGGAGAAAGAAAAGAAGAAACAAAAAGAGAGGCTAATCATTTAGAAAACAGGAAGATGAAGGATGTAAATAATGACAGAGAGAAGACATAAATAAATAGTTAAAGATTGAGAGAAAGGTCAATTGTATGATATAGTGAAAGAAAACAAAATAATGAGAGAAAAAATTACAGAGAGAAGAAGAAATAAATTTGGATGAATATAAGAAAGATAAAGAGGAGCAAAAGAATGAGTGAAAGATTAATAATTTACAATTAAATAAGAATAATACAGATTGATATAAAACTATAGTTAGGATTGATCAGATTGAAAAATGAATATAAAAAACTAGAAGAAAGGAAGAGGAAAGATAGAGGAAGAAATAAAAATGAGAAGACAATTAAATAAAGAAGAGGAAAAGAAAGTGCGAGAAGAGATAGATTATTATATTAAATGGGAAATGATGAAGATAGGAGAATAAAGAAATTAATAAAAAATAACAAGATGTGAAATAATAGAGAAATGATCATGGAAAGAACAAATAAACAGGATAATGTCAGAGGGAAAAGAGTGAATTTTTATTAAGTAAAGTGGAAGACGAAGGATTTAGTGAAGCAGAAATAAATAAATAATGAAAGAGATGGTCGAGAGTGTGGTGAGGAGAGAAGGAATAAAAATAGTTGCTGTTTGTCAAACTGAGTACAGTTTTGTTCCTTCTGCACCACCAACCATCTCCTTGATTTGATATTTGAACATCCAAGACTTATTTAATAATAATACTACAAAATTTAAAACCAAAACAAACACAATTAGCATTGGAAAAAAATATCTATAAATGAAAAAGATTGAAAAAAAAAATAGACACAGATAAACTCAAAACTAAAAAAAAAATCAAAATATTCTCGAATATATTGATAAAATACGATTCCTAACTTATTCTGTGTCTAATTCTTTTTACTATATAATAGTCAAAATGGTTTAATTTTACAGACTCTTAATATTTTCCTATGGTTTTAAGTTTAAGAATGAAATCAACATTTAAAATCCCAATTTTATAACAATATTTCTTTCATTTCAAGAATCACAAATTCTTGATAATAATTATCTTCACTGATAAGTTAAGTTTTAAGAATAGTTATTATAAAAAATTAGTACTATAATAAAAACATAAATTTATTGCTATGTAAATATTATTTTCTATTAATTATAAGCATGTTTTTTATATAAAATCTTAAGTGAAATTTATTTATTTTTTTATAACATCAATCATCTAAACAAAAATACTCATTGTATTTCCTTATACCCTTTAGTAACCACTGTAAGACATAAAACTAATTTTAATTGGCAGCATCAAGAATATAAGTATATAAGAATATAAAAAGAATTTTTATATATAAAATAAAAATAACACACATATTTAACATCTCTGACTAATTTAAACCAATATATTAATAATCAAGAACTTGTATCTCTGTTATATCTTATTAGATAAGACATTAACACAAAACTAAAGAGCTATGTCAGTGAGTAATACCTTGCAAAAGCTCATTAATATGTGTGTGCAATGCAATATATAATGGGTGAATCATTTGTCAATTATGGCGGTCGTTCTATTAACTGCATCCCAATATTCCAAATAAGGAAGATTGAATTTTTAAAAATTAAATACATAATTTAAATTAATACAAATTAATTAAATTATTACTTTTAATTAAATCCAAATCATTTATCTTTTGATTATAGAAGTTATCGGGGGAGCATAAACAATTCCTCAAAAAATTTGTTTTGGCCTCTTAAAGTAAACTATAACTTCCTTATCAAAGAAGCAATTAGTAGTTGTCACAAGTTTGAGGGGATATAGTTCTAGATAAAAACCCATCAGAAAAATCAACATCAAAAACTATGGAGATGCCAAAGTTTATAATAATATGTAAATAAAATCCTACAAATTGTATATGACAAATACAATTTTTGCTCTGTTTTTCGAACAGGAGTCTTCGACCCTTGAGTTAGAAGTATAGCATTGTAGAGCTAAACCCTCTAGTCTTTATAGACAAGATTTGCTACAACATGGGTCTGAGATATCTTCTCCTAGGATTATATTCTACTAAAAAAGTATTTTAAAAATGACTGTAAAATGCCCATATGACATTTATCGTACAGTAAATAGAGAAAAACGCTCCTTAAAATAAAAAGATAAATAAAAAGATATTCTCATCAGGTATCAAAAGATAGATAAGAACTGGATTTAATGGCCAATTTTGATTCAGTGCTTCAGGATGCTGCCAATTTTCATATTAGCTACTATATACTTAACAATGTTAAGCAAGAATTAACCTAAATTATGTACTTACATTAGAAGTTATGTTATCGCCTTCTTCTCTTCAATCTATTCAGAGAAAAGAATCGTAAGGAAAAGGGTTGACCAATTTTGAAAGTACTTGATAACGAGGAAAAGGAAATTTCCTGTGCCAGGTCACTATCCCACAAAGACCTTATTCATTTTATCTACTTAAAATAATAAAAGTTGAAAAACAGCATGATTTATCCAACTCTTCAAAATAAGATAGTGTTATAAACATTTATCCTATCATGAGCTCTCGCTTTTTACATTTATATCGACAGTAAACATATTTTGATATACATGTATATATATACCGTATCTAATTTGAATTAAATTTAAAACTATTTAATGATAACAAAGGAAAGATGAACAATATTTTACTAACTACTTTAAACAAAATAAATATTAATCAAAGCAGAGCATTAAATTACTGTGTACTACAAATTTGAAAATTTAAAATTTGATTAATTCACAGCAATGACTAATAAAAATATAGGTAATAAATATTTAAAAAAAGAAAAAGGATAAATATTGAGAAATTCAAAATTTTTGTTATATAAACACATACACAAATTATATATAT
>NW_027114363.1:114301-115868 GCF_000696795.3 Halyomorpha halys | reverse complement strand
ATATAATAATTTTTGTGTGAAGTGAAAGAAGGATATAAAACAGTGAAAAATGAAAAATCAACTCCCAGAAAAGGAAAGGTTCATACAAACATACAGACATTCACATTCAACTATTTTTGCAAAATATACAGGGTTTCTCAGTTAAATGTTCACTCCTCTTATGTATACATTTTGTTGAATTTTGATTCAATTTTTCCTGGGACGCAACAGTAGCATGTGGTCTATCTTTTGAGGGTATTGTTAATTTTCCAAGCTTCTAATTCCAGAATTTCGAATGGTATGGAGTATTTTTTTTTTAACTCAATGCATCACAACAAAAATTGCATGGTATAAATTGGTCTTAAAATCTGATTTAGTATCGAAATTCTGAATCAAAAGTACCCAATTCCAGAATTAGGTATGGTGAAAAAGAATTTAAAGGCATAAAAAATTAACAATACCCACAAAAGACAGAGTGTATGCAATCGTTATAGCACAGTGAAATCAAACTCTACAAAACCAATAATTGCAGAGATAAGGGGATGGTACTGGAATGTTCTGTATAAACTTACAAAAAGCTAAGTTTCATTTTTAATTTTATCATGTTATGATGTATTAATTTTTAACAAGTAAAATATGATGAAAAAGGTAGTCTAGTTGCCATTACTTGTATTAATACAAAAAAGTGATTAGAAAGTATGTCTAAGAAAAGACATTATGAATTTATAAATTAATAACATCTTATATGGTTCATAGTATTGTATGTATATTTCATATTTCTTAAATTTGTTCTGTAAGTATTGAAACAGTATGTATTATAATCTACTCATAAATTAATAATGTAGATTAATTATTAGTTAGTTTTCCTCATCAATCCAAGTTAGGTTTAAATCTAAGATTTTTTTCTAACGGGGAATATATTTTTTAAATAATATTACATTTATAATTTTATGGTGCATGCATAGTAGATGATTAAGGCATAACTAAACAAACAAAATGGTAAAATAAATATATATATACACACACATACAATGTTTAAATGATGCAAATTTGTAAAATAATAAATGGATTAGATAAAAATAGTAGTCTATCTGAAAAAATCCTCATTAATTATTAGTTTTAAAGATTAAGTATATTGCAGTTTCATTCCAGTATGAGTTTTAACTGTCATCAAATTGACAGGTGTTTTGAAAAATAAACTGTACTCATGCACCCATAAATTAGACGGGATTCAAAACTTTGTTAAAGCAAGCCTCATAACTATTATGCCTAATTATAATGAGTTAAAAATCCATTAGCAGTGAAAGGTGGATAGTCAATTTTGAAATCAAAGAATGAAAGCAATTTTTTCTTGAAAATGTTAATAAAACAATTCTATTAATGAAAAAATGTTGCAACTAAATACTGAGTATCAATTCCAAATTTATAAAATATCCATTAGTCGTTATACTACGGCAAATTAATATAATACCCTATATCTTAAAAAATGTTAGTAAAAAGTTTCCAAGCACTTTTATAAATATATATGCATTATATTTATAAATATATAATACGTATGTGTTATATGTTACATGCGTATGTGTTATGC
>NW_027114363.1:93505-114211 GCF_000696795.3 Halyomorpha halys | reverse complement strand
CATATGTATGCATATAATAAATAGATAAAAACAGACTATTAAATACTCTAAGTTAAAAGTAAAAACAAAATTACCAGAATGAGAAAAAGAGATAATAGATCAAGAATTTTAGTTGAATTAAAATCAAAATTGAAGTGTTCGTAAACCAATAGTAAAAGAAAAAATAATATATCATTGTTTCTTTCCCTGTTCATTATTTTATAAACAAAAAAAGGATACTAGGAGAATATTAATTTTTTTTCTTTGGGAACAAACACATCAATATGAAAACATAATTAAAAGATATAATTATACTGGATATTATAGGTCATCTAACACTAAAGGTTGCATGTTTTTCATTATGTAATAATAATCAAAACTACACACTGTGCAATATTGCTATTATGCAATATTATTTTGTGCCCACAACAGTTATTAAAAGTAGAAGAAAAAGAAGAGTGGTTCATAAGAAGAGAAAGTAAAGAACATTATACAGAACAAGCTTGATTAACACAACATTTAATAATTCAAGTATTAAAGAAAAATTGTCCATTTCAAATTAAGTTCTATAGAATTGAGGCATGGAAATGGAAAAGGCTGTAAGTGCCAGAAATACGAAAAATGAGATTTTGATAGGGAAACAATGAAGAAACCAGCACTAATTGACTGGTAACCGTTGGACGTTCCTATCTTAAACGGTTTAGTTCCTAGAGCTGTAATTGTTTCATAATTATAGAACAAAACTTGTGGCCTGCTACCTTTTTTTTTTTTTTTTTTCATTTTTCTCAAAATTAGTTTTTTGGCATATACAGCCTTTTCCATTTCCATGGCTCAATGTTTATAATGAGTAATCAAAGCATACATACATGCAAAGGATTCATTTGCTAACAGTTATGAAACATTACTAGAATATTATTTATACACACACACACACAAACATACACTAAGCTTGTTATTATTCATTTTAATTATATGAATTACTAATAGAGTAAACAAAAAAAAAAGAAATTAAAACATTTAATATGGTGAATTTCACATTAATTGTTTTTAGTTTTTCAAATGAAGACATTTGATAGAATTAAAAGGAAGGTGTCTACATTTGTAAATAGAAATAAAATCGATAAAAGTATCGATAGAGGTATACATTTTAAGTTTTTGAAATAGTAGAAATATCTAGGTAAATCAATAAAAAAGTATTTAGATGAGATAAATTCACTAAATATGAGTAAATAAGGTGATATAATATGCAATAGAAAAGTAGTAAAGAAAAATTCATAATTAGGTATGAAAGAGATAGTAAAGAAAAAACTATAATATACAACTAAGCAGGGTATGGAAGAACTTTTTAAATAACATTTAATAAGATATTAAAAATAATATAAAAGTTGAAAGGTTAGAAGAAATAACTATAGATAAAAGTAAAGTATTTTTGTAAAAGATAGTGGAATTTAGAAAAAAGAACAATGCTTCAATCTAATTAACTTATGATTAAGATTAATAAAGTTATACAGTTTCATAAAATTTAAAAAAAGAAAATGTTTACAGACTGAAAGTTAAAAAGAAAGAATATAATGAAGTAAAAAATAGAAGTTAATGAAACAAATAAAAAAAATACTAAGTAGAAGAAAAAAATATAATCTAATATTTAATCAGGAAAAACACAAAGATAAATAAAGACTTGACAATATAAACACATTAAGACAAAAATATATGGAGTTAATAGAGAAAAAGTAATAAAGTTGTAATAAGTTGAAAAAACAAAACATGCAATACCACATATATAAAAAATGTAAAGATAGAAATCATAAGAACTATTTAATTTTACAATAAAAAACCTCATAAATAAGCTCAATTAGTTAACATGATAACTCTTTAAGTTTCCTTTGTTATCTTTTCAACGATCAAATTAAATTGATTAAAACTATAATCATTTATTTGATGACTTAATTTATGGATAAACGTTTTTGAATATCTAATGTTAACAGTCATAGAAACAGAAACATTGTTGAATTTAAGAGTGAACATTTAAAGTGAAGACGCACAGAACTCAAGCATAAATTATCATTATTTTTTTTTAAGTTAGTGATTTATATTGCAAGTAATTTGATAATATTTATAAAAAATAAATTTTAGAAACCAACTTAACATTTTTATTAATTTTAAACTTAAGGATAAAACTGAAAAGAACTCCTGCTTGTTTACATGATGTGATTTGATTGTCATTTCATTTCCAATGAAATAACAACCAAACCTCATAGTGGACTTGAAAAAAGACATCTCATGCAATTCATCATTGTCATATTTACATTTAAAGAAAACAGAAAAAGACAAACCATGCAAAGAAGTTAAAGTAAAAAGAAAGAGTTATAGAAGAAAGTGTTGAAAATGACAGAGCATGCTGAAGAGGTGAGTGGAAATGATAAAATGTTAGTAATTCATGCTTAATGTATTCATATCAACTGTCTCATGTGTTCTTATGACAAAAAGACAGAATAATAATAATAAACAGGTTAGAAGAAAATATGAAAAAATTAGAGTAGAAACAGATAAAAGAAGTGTAACTGAAATCAAAAGAGGAGTGCAAGAGAGGTTCAAGTCAGGAGTCCTTTAAGCAATATTTGTTTCAATTATAGATGTTTATTTGTTGATATTCTTCATACTGGACTTGTGGGACAGTGACTGGCACATGGAAACATAAGTTTGATCACTTTTTGGCTATCCTGAACGCTGTGAAGGAGGTTGAAGGGACGACACGATCTTGTTCTTTAGCAATATCCCCACTTACAAGCCATACCCCAGTTTGGTCACTAACTCCAAGATCTAAAAGGATTTGATTTGAACCACCACCTGAACCATTTCCCCCTGCTCCTGCTACTTCTTCCCAAGTGCTGTTGGATGTCCTCTTCTTCAACACAATCCTGAACATAATAAAATCATTAAATAATTAAAAAAAAAAAAAGGTTGAGATATGAATGTGCAAGAGAGTGTAAAAAACAATACAAAATAAAATTAATCTATGTATACTGTTGATAAGGAAAGGAATCTGTTATACCAGAAATCATCTACTATTACTAACATAACTAATAATAATATTATTGTCCCATGGTTTTAATTTTTATATGGAAGGAAGTTATCAGTTATGGATTTTATAGATCAATCCATGCCCACCATTATTTTTACAGATGATGTTTCTAAATTATAGTTGGAGATAAATTAAATACAAGAGGAATTTTAAAATTCAGAATGTTTAACCATGAAAAATCAGTTATATTATGAAAATAAATGTGTTGATTCATGATGTGACAAATTTACTTCCTCTTTCCCTATCTGCAAGTTGCTACAAGGTTCGGAGGCTTTTTCTCCACCTGTAGCGATCATTTGCCATATCCTCAATCTCTGTTATAGAGCAGCTTCTAACTCTAAAAATTATGGTGACGTAATTCGTAATCATCTGCCTTGGTCTTCCTCGCGAGCACTTTCATAATGGATTTCCTTATGGTAACCATTATGATACTATGGCACCCGAATATAATTCCTTCAAAAGAGTTGATCATACAAAAAAAAAATTAATTCGTGCAATAGACGAACGCGAAAAAGGTCGTTAGCATTATTTTTCGACATATTGGACATAAGCGCTGATAATGATTTCTATATTATTTACGCCCTATAAATTAAAAGTTCGAATTTAATATTATAAATTCCCCAGGAGCATTTTTCCTAACTCAAGTCTCATCTACACAAATCTTGAGCGTTTTAAAATTAATTTGGCTATTTGCTAAGACACCTAAAATGCAAAGTGTATATCAATTGAGGTTTAAATTAAGAGAATTGATGCAAAAAGATCACTGATCATGTGCGGTATTCTTCTCTTTCCGCCCTCTTTCTCCATGAAACAATTATACTGCCCCAGAAAATATCTGGTCACATTAGCTTTAGAATAAGATTGTAAATATATTATTTATAATATAAAATCCGTCCAATTGGTGTACTTTTTTGGATGAAAAGAGTTGATATGAATACTTACTTGATGTTGGCCTGATCAGAGTAGGCGGCAAAGGCGATGTGATAAATTCCCGGGCAGTGGACGGTGAACTCCCCTGTCTCCCTGCTGAAGCCGACTCCCCTGTCGAGCAGTGTCGTCCGGTAACTGATGAGGCCGCTGTTGTGCACCCTGTCTAGTCCGGTGGCGCTAAACCCAACCGCTCCGCTACAGTCAGCTGCTGTGGCCAGCCCTTTCGCTCCGATCACTCCACTTCTTGGAGGTTCTGGGGTGGCTGCCATGGCCAACACCACTGTTGTTGCCAAGACCAATCCAGTCACTGAATCCATGATGCTGTGGGCAAAGTAACTTATTATTACTCAACTAGAATTATGATCATCATTTTTAAAATGAAATAGCACATGAAAATTGCTACCCGTCTGTTACGCTCTTTTGGCTGCTTTTTACGGAATTGATTTCGGTGAAACTTTGTTTAACTGTTACAAGGTTTTAAGCAATATCAACCAATTACTCGCTGTCCACTATCTCATAAAAAAATGAAGGAATATCAAAAACATAAATTTTTTGCCCACTTTTCACATAAAACGACCTACCAATTCAGATCAAACTTCATTTTAGTGTTTTAAGAGCCGTAAATTGTTTTTAGCAACATTGAACTGCTATATATCCACCATCTTGAGAAAAAAAAAACAAGGACGTAATAGAACTGTATTTTATTTATTAAAAAATCAGGTCAAGAAGTCCAATGATTTCCAAGACATTCTACTCATCGAGGATAACACCAATTTCAAATCATTTTGTTTCTCATTGTCAGGGCCGTAGCTAGGTGGTGGCGAGATGGGCCCCCGCCAAGGTCTGAGGTGCAATGTGGGCGCACAATTACCCGTGAAAAAATTTTCATTTTCAAATTATTCTAGGACTCTTGGTCCCCAAAGAATAACAATTTGAGCAGCGTTTGTAATTTTAGAAGGTTGTTCTACAAATAATGCCGGCATAGGCAAAAAAGTCTAGCAAGGTGGGACTGAAAGTATAGGCAAGGAGATTGCCTAAACAATAATTTTGAACTAATTAAAACAGTTCTATAATGGTAATTCGGTAGACAGTTCAATAGGACATTCAGATTTATTAATGAATAAATTAAAGATACTCAAAATATTTATTCATAAAACATATTTGAAAATATGCCGAATATGCAGAAAATCATATATTTATAATTTTATTGTTATATTTAATTTTGTAAAAAAATCCTATTTTGGAATAACAATATTTCTATGTCGATAACCTTAGTTGATTACCAAATATAAATGTACATATTTTACATTCGATTTCCCATCTATATTATAGGACTCCAAAATCAGTAAGTAGCGTGGGTCGAAATCTGTGGATCTGCTACAGCGCCAGTATGGGCTGTTCCTATGGTTGGCCCGTACTACAGAAATTGATGCTAATTCGCAAAGGCGGAAATGCACTTGTAGCGTCCCAATATGCGCTTAGTCTAAGAATGCTATACTTGCATAAGTGCAAGTGTTGCTTCAGCGCTTTGAGAACCTTTGCCGCCCCCCCCCCCTTATTGTTTATCTCGAGGCTATCTGATAAAACCAAACTTTACAACTTTTTGTTTACGGTCTTTTAAAGCATAACATGACTATTATATGATTAATTCATTATGAAAAAGTCTTTAAAACAAACAACAATATTCTACTAAATAAGAAATAAAATCCCAGGTCAATATGTTGCGACCAAATAAGACTTAAAATTAGATCAAGGAAGGAAAAGTATTTATGTAATGGTTCAAAAACACATTCACTAGAAATCCAGCATATATATGATTCAGATATGTGTGTTACCGGGTTAAAGTTAAGCTAAAAGCAATTTTTTTCTTTTTTCTCAATGTTTTAAACTGTTTTTACGTTTAGATTGGTTAATGATAACTATTAGGAAAATAGGTAGTCTTCATTGTGGCTTTAATCACCCTTCTCGATTAGGATTGCTTTCTCTTTTCGAATCCACAAGCGTTCCCTTTCACTGAGAAATAAGCTCCGCACCTGGATGAATAATCCTAATGTTAAACGCAGTTTTACACGTGCAATACATACAAGTTAGCATAGCGGACGTAGTCTATTCAAAAGAGCATCAAAACCACTCAGAGCGCAAAGCAAGCCGAGGTCGTCACTGACTCATTCCATCTGCACTCTAAAGAGGATATGAGGTCTGCGTTCGGCAAGCTCTATTTGCGCATCAATAAATACCCTACCTCAATTAGGAAATTTAATGCTTTTTAGTGATAAACCGCTTTAAGGATATAATAAACAACAACAGTTAAAAACCGAAAAACTTTGTGTAAAAGGACCTTTCTTTAACAAAAGTAGTCGTGTAGACTGATTGAAAATGATTTTGTTAAAAAATAATTGAAAAAAAACTCATGTTTATGTTTTCATCTAGTCTATCCTTATTCGTATTTTTTGATAATTTCTTGATTATAAAATAATGATTGACGTTGTTCAATCAATAAAAAATAAATTAATAAAAACACGAAATTATTGTATCATAATTACAGAGGCTAAATTGTAATCAATATACTTGCAACAATGTGTTCATTTTCCATATTTCGACATATTTTAGATAAACTTTGTTCACTCTTTTTAATCCAGGGCTTGGTTTTCGTCATGTATTTGAATTCTTGCCATTTTACTCCCTGTCTTTGCTCTTTCCTTTCTTCTTTCTATGTAGTTCCAAAATCATAATTCTTGGACAGTCTTCCAGGTTCTATTTGTTTAATAGGTACAAATAAATTTGAACTTTAACTGTATCGAAGTTTCTTTTAGTCGCCATAAGCCCTCTAATCCTTACATTTTACATTCTTTCTTCTCTACGTATTCCACAAGGATGTAATAAAATAAAGCTTTAGTTTCTTTGTACAGGGGACAATAATAGAGTTACGAAGAAAATAACTTGACATTGCACTTTCTCCATTCTCCTTTCTTCCACTTTATATCAGTAGTGGAATCGTTTTCACTATACTTTAACTTTGATTACACTTTCAACAAATATTTGCTTGCCGTGTTCTGCAAAGATCGAGGTTACGCAGACCTTTACGCCCCGATAATCTTGAGAGCATGAAGATCCACATTGGCCTAGAAGAAAGCCACGGTTTCACTGAACCATTTAGACTTTCACAGCACTCTGTTCCCTCTTCTGGCTATTCTGTGGCTATCATTTCGTTATTAAAATAAATTATTTAAAGAATGAATGAGTTGTTGCTACTGTTTTGATATTAGCAATTCGGATTAAAAACCCGTGCGGGAGGGAATGTGGGCCATGTCTGAGCGGTGAAAGTTGTTTCGAACCCTCTACTCAGGCTGCTGGTGTTTTGTAACAGGCATTGGTTCTGGCTTTATTTTTTCAATTTTATTTTCAAATTTAAATTGATTTGTATTTCCGTCAAATATTTGAATCGAAAATGTAACCGACTTTCATGTTTTTAAATAGTATAGTTTTAAATATTATATCATATAAAATTATTGAGCTATTTTTTTCTATTAACTTGCGGATTATTTAATTGTAAATACGACTAAAAAACAAGAAATATACAATAAACGTCGCTGAAAAAAAATTTTTATTTAAAATTTCCAATAGAGGTGTTTAATTTTTTACTTAGATATCATGGTCTGTTAAAAAATAAGATAAATAAAATTATCATCTTCTAGTAACATTCAGAAGCGTTCTTGCTGTTTATAATTCTCTAATATCTAATATTCGGCATAAGGTAAAAGTTAAATATATTATAGTATTTATTAGGTTGTAAGTTTAAAAGCATAATTCCCATATATTTACCTAAAATATTATGAAATTTGAACTATATGAGACATTAAATAAGATTTTATCGAAATTGCTCTACTGAAAAAGCTCTACTGGCTTCTCATATTCTTGCTCCGAACCCTTCATGTTTGGTAGTATGTTATGCTTATACTTCAAGTGATTAAATTTTAAATCCATTTTTTAAAATTACAAATCGGATTGAAGATGGAATTGGTTTGGTACACGGGCGCGCCATCCTCTTTTCAGAAAATTCCTGGAACTACTACCGATTATTAAAACAGCTTGTATTTTATTTGGAACACAATAGCTGGGTTGGCTGCTAAATATTTTCATTTCAAATACGTTATAAATAATCATTTTTTAAATTGATCCGGTGTACTGTTAATGACCTTATAATTAATTAAAAGTAGTTCATTTACAATTGGCAACTACGTCCCCGATTTTATGTTTCAATAAAAAATTAATTTTATGTATACATGCAAAAAAATTTCAATGTCCCATTACGAAAAAAATTGTACCAACAGGATAGTAAAGACTATTTTCCTTCTTATATTTTAATTATTGGATTATTGCAGTTTAAATATTATCTATGTGATCTGGTTCAGAGTTGTCCTCAATTAACTATTGACCTCTTCTCCTACAAAAACAAGATAAACTAATCCAATTTACATCAACAGTAAACATGCTCTTTCTGTTATTTACACACCGTATGTTTTGATCTGAAGTATTTATCATGTAATTATGATCCATTCGGTGTAAGCTGATTTTCGTATAGTTCTTCTGAAAGTGCTTAACTTATTGGATAGAGCTCTTAGTAGCGTGGTAGCTGTTTCAAATTTTTGTTTCATTATAATTCAAAATATGATTTAAATTAAAGGTGAAAGTAAACCTGTGGTACTATTTAAATTTTTAATTTTTCTTTAAAAACATTTGAAAATTTCTCTTATAGCAATACTTTGGAATATGCTGAATAAAAAACTATCGGAGAGTAAAGAAACGTAAGACTAAAAGTTTTATTAATCAAGGTCTCATCTTATTCCATAATACTCTGACTGTACAGTAGGATAAATATGATTTATGCATGCATAAATATAAGTACATATATGGATGCACATCTGACTGGAGAACAGTGCTATAAATAAATGTTGCCTAACAGTTGGAAAGTTGAATGTACACACCTTATTTCAACCATAAAAGTTCCTTCCTATAAAGTCCTACACAATTACATATATGTAGATAAGCATTTGCAGTAATGTCAATTTTTTTAACGAATAGATGTACACTCATTACTCGTACTATACTAAATTTAATTACAATGCGTGTGCAATATGTATTTGAATGTTGAATTGTGTAATACTTTTTATCATTTTTTCTTCCTCACTACCATAAGTGAGGAGCTTTATATTCATACAGGTAAAGAAAAAAAATTATATCCTCAGAATAGTAATTTTTCATGCGTATTTAACATTTTAGACATCAAGGAACAAATTTATTCCGCGTCAGACTGTTTTTCGGTTTGAGTCAAATTAGTGCATAATTGATCATACCATTGATTCGATTTTGTGAAAGTTTCAGGGAAATGGCTTGTTGATCACGTGTCAATTTTATCAGATCCCAGCCGATATTTTCGTTTACGCATGCATAAACATATTCTTCTCGACACACTTATATTATGACAACGGCTCGCTCGAAATCTCTCGACTTTGAAGGTATAATACGGATCTTATATCGACTAATAGTCTACTACTACTTATACAGATAAGTTAACTAACAGTAGTTAAACACCTTTCTAGATAAATATATATTTTAACAACGGCTCGTTCCGTATATGCTATTTTAAAACGATAAATCATAAACCTACCCACAAGAAATTTCTATAAAAAAGGATAATTTCCTGTAAATGTAAGTTTCACAACAGAAAATAAGAGGGTATAAAAAAATGGGAAACACAACGAGAAAGCTGTACTAACCTATGTACTTGACTTTTTTTTATTAATAAATTTGAGCAACTTGTTGGGAACAGGATTGGTAAACATATTAATAATTATCAGTTATCATTATGAAAATTTGTCTAAATTTAGGTTCGTTTTAGGACAGGGTAACATAGTAACATATTGTTAGTAATTAAAAAAATATATATATATATATAAATTAAAACACCTATCTAATCAATTTAGAGACATCATATAGTTGTTCAACAAAACGATAGTCAAGACGAGATGTGTCTAGAATGAGGCGTTGGTTTTTTATTTGTTTCTTTAAGTATAATGTAGCAATGTTGATTTTTTTTTCCGAATTTACGATGTATTACAGCTTAAGCGACTGCATTTTATTATTTGATATGAAATTTTGATTTATATTCGAAAGTAATAAATTATTATTACTAAGCAAGTTTTTTTAAAGGGAATATGGAAACTTTTAACTATAGGAACTTTATACGAGGAGAATATTGTTGGGTGTGCGGTCAAAATATAACATAACTATGTTACTTCAACTTATTTGTGTTTTATTTTGACCGCACCTCCCAACCATCTTCTCCTCGTATAAGTCATCCACGGTCAACTATCTCTCATGATTAAAATAACTTTCAAACTCATAAACATCGATCACGAAGTGTAAATTATTTACATAATATTAACGGGCGATTCCTAAATACCAGTGAATTATGTACAGAGAGGTAGTGGTGACAATTTTTCACGCTCACTGGACTGGAGGCAAAGGAAGACTTCGCCTGCGGGAAAAGTGTGAGGAAGCTCTGGGACAAACAGTAGCGAGTCACCTTACGCAATTCACTACACCCTGGATCTTCTTTTATATAACAACCAACTTCGACACTTTTACTTCTTCATACTTTATTAACACCGTTGCTACAAGTTTTATAACTATATGTTACAAGCTGAAATATCATAAATTACAATATCCGTTTAATTAGAAAATTCACGCCAGAGTTTAGAAAGACTCCACAATTACAATAAGAAAAAATCAATTTATACTAGCGCTGCTTAAACACAATAACCTCAGAATCAAAAACATGAAGATTTTTAACAATTATCTATGATATAAGATAAATGGTCATTACGCCATTTTAACCCTATAGTTTACAATATTGTTATTCCTTTTTTATATATCACCTCGAGAAATACTTAAGAATGAATGGGAACTCTTTGCAGTTTTAGGTAGATTTTTTTAAGTGAATAATGTAAAGTCCTTGCGTTAATATTGATAGGTCATTCATACAGTCCCGATTGAATTTCATTTCTAGACTTTCTGACATTAATGGTCGATCTCTATTCTTAAATGTTTTGGAACTTAGTATTTCTATTATCCTTATCTAAAGAGGGTATGAGGATTTTTTTCATTTGTGATCCCATTAATCTAATGATATTAAATGCTCAGAAATTAGCGATGATCATAAGATTGCATGAAATTATATTTGAGTGCTCGCTGTAAATACCAAATGCATATTATATGGAAAAAATATGTCAATAAATATTTACCAAACAATCGAAGACATAATTCCCATACTTTATTCTGTCCACAAACAAATATTTTCATCTTGAAACGGACAGTAGTTTAACATTTAATTTTCTTAAGATGATATTTTAAAAAAAATAATTTTCTGTAACTTATATTGTATGTACACGACTCGATTGAAACGCCTTTATTTTTTTAGAGAGTTTTGAAAGTTTCAAAATTAAACTAGGTTGGTCTTAGCTTTGATGAATGAAGTTTACTTTGGATCACTTCTAGTTCTTATCTAGAACACATAACTCTGAAAGTTTCAATAGAATAATATATAATTTTTTTAACGAAGGATGCTTTAATAGAGAATGTTCTTGTAAATGCTGCGGAAAATCAGAAGAATCGTATGAGAATAAAAATCCCCATAAGAATCCGTCATCATACTAAAACTATTAATGACCAGCCGCATAAACTTATAGCTGTTGTGATAATGATGCTTTAATAAATAAATGCCTGAGTAGTTTTTGCGTTGTTTGGCGATTTACGACTTCAGGACGCTTCGAATAGGAAACATTATCGATATAAATTATTTTTGAATTAGATTTTAATCTCGATTTACAATGCGAATCGTTTAATGAAAATATCTTTATGCGCTAAATACGCTTGTGAATTAATGTAAGATATTACCAAATCAAGTTCAATCACCACGACTGAGGCATACCAAGTTTTATTCGGAAATTCTCAAAACTCTTTCTCTAAAAATGAGGATCAGGTCTTGACAGCCTAACGATATTAATAAAGAAATAGTATGTTACGTCACGTTAGAAATATTCTTCATAATAAATTAAGATTACTTCGTTATATTAGGAATTATAATTAAACAAATAATGTAGGTGCGATGTAACACAGCAGAAAACGACGAATTATTGAATGCTTTATGAGCAATTTAGTTGTCTAAGTTACCAGAGAGTTGGTGAAATTCGGGTATATATGAACAGTAATTAATCTTATTGGATTTGTATGTTATTACAGCACAAAAATTACCTTTCAATCTTGTATTAGTGTTACTAAACTACTTAAGGCCTGGATGAAGTTATATAATTTTATAATTAAATATAAAGTTATATCTAACCCATTAAAATTGTAAAACATCCAGAAATTATTTATAAAATCTTTTATAGCCAACGGGATCTAATCTGTACCTATATGACTTAGGTAATGGTTCGGATCAAAGTAACTGTGGTTTTTCAATCCCTCAGATCATATTCGATGGAGCATAGCCAAAACTGCCAGTAGAAAGTTGTTAGAAGACGGAGATGAGAAGAAAGCGGAGAAACTGCTAGAAACAGCGGGTCTCACCAACGAGATCCACAGCAATTAACCTGATTACGTACCGTCGGATCTACTTTATTAGTTCACAGCTATTTACTTTCTGTATTTACGCGTGATTTATCATTCTCACTATATCATTATCACCTTAAAAGGGCTTTAGTAGCTTTCCTCTCCTAGTTGCCTTTCCTCTCATTTGCCTATATAGCTTACCGTACGATAATGAGTTTAATGGGTTGACATTTTTTTTTATTCGCCATTCCTCGTCATTTCTGGCATACGGGGTTCGGCAGTAGTGGGGTAGTGCGCAGGGATTACGCATGCCACTCCTACCAATAATTATCAATTTTATTTATTTTAATTTATAGTCTTAACACATTCTTGAGACTGGTAAATTCTATCCATTTTAGTCTCAAAACGTTTATTTTTCTTATAAATTCGGCCAATCCGGACATCCTCAGGGACAATCTTAATACAATTTTGGAATTATATAATTTAAAAACTCTAACTCCATGCGGGCTATTCTGCCCAGGTCAAGATAACAATTTCTAATTAGTCAATATTCACTTAAAACCAAAATTAAAATCATTTATCACAGTCATTATTCCTTAAAAACTTTATCACAACAATCTTGGCCGAAACGTCGGACTTATAAGAAAAATAAAAGGTTTTGAGACTAAAAAACTAGAAATTAAATTCTTTATTTAAAAAAAAAATATTTATTTTATTAATTTTATAATCATCAAAAAACATTTATTTATTAGGGTTCAACCGTGGTGCATCCCATTGCTCGGGTGAGCGAGCGGGTTGAAATCAAACTAACGATAATTTGTATTGACTCATGTTAGAATATAAAATTTGTTAAGGTGCGCGCATCAATCAACATTCACTTAGCTGCCTGGAAGGCGAAAATTGTAAACAAAAGTGATTTATTTATTCCTTTGGTATAATAACTCTTATATGAGGGTTAAAAGATGTGTGAAAAACGACTACAAACTTTTTTTCTGCCTAGAATACAATAGTTTAACAATTTAAGGACAATGTATGTGTACACGTTAACATTAAGGAATGCGATCAGGCACTATTGGTTGTATCCGTTTTGCCTGCCTGTTTCTTGGATGATGTCTTAAGGAAAGATATGAAGTTCAATTTACAGAATTCCACCTATATATAGACTGTCAGGGGAGTAGATTGAATCAATAACCTCGACACGCTTCCTATTTCTACCACGGTCAATATTAAGGTAAGCTCCAGCAGATCGGGTAAAAAGCATAATGCATTAGTCCAGTTTATACCCTAGAAAGAATATGCCTTCCCCCCCCCCCCTTTAATAAAATATCTAATTATTTCTAATTTCAACATTTTTAAGCAATACTATCTATGAGAGATGGTTACAATTTCTGTGAGCAAAATTAAAGCTACTTAAAATGAAGCAATTTTGAAAATTTCGGATTTCAGCCCAGTCTATTTCAACGGGTATAAGACCTACCTGGCATAAAGGGTTTAATCGAAATCGATTGAGCCCTTTTCGAGAAAATTGTAAAAACGTGTAAAATCGATTATATAAAGTTGATCTTCTGTTTAACCAATTTTAGCGAAAAAGTTACATACCAGGCAATTACCTGTCTTAATACTGGTATATAATATCAATTTCGTACAACGTTTTGAACTAGGCTATTCATAAACATACACAAATTTATATATATTGTCTGGACGTTTCTAAACTTTTAAAGCATGTTTAGGATGTACAGATTTTTTAAATTCCTTGGGTTTTAGTATATAATAAAATACAATAAAATACACACCTGATAAAGTGACTTCTGTTGACTAGTCCCCCACGTTTTCAACGAAAGGTAAATTTCCACAACACTTATAAATTGGAGACATAGGAAGCGGCATGAAGAACGCGATAAGCTTCTCTACTGTTTGGCTTACTTTCATATTTCTTTGCTTACTCCCCCCCCCCTTCCTACTCTGGATCCCTTTATTCAAGAAGTAGCGGAGTAGGGATATCGTATCGCCGAAATTACTGTAATTTTGTTAATATATTTTTCCAAAGAAATGGATGTGGAGGAAAATAAGAAAACAGTGCAAAGGAAATGCTGGCACACTATATATTTGTATTTACTGTTTTATATTTATATTTTAATTTTCATCTTTGAATATTTTGAGAAAGTTGTATTCGCTTGGGGTATCCCAGTGTACAGCGGCACCCAGCTTGGTAACCACTGAGCCCTGTTTCATAATAAAGTACAAACTAATACTATTAGTCTTGTAGATTTATCTTAATTCAATTTCACTGTCTTGTACAATAGTAACTTGTACTTTAGTACTTTTTAACTCCTGTAATATCACTAATAATCCTCCCTATTATGAAAAAAAAAGTATTAATGAAATTAACACGTTGTTTCTATACTCTGTATTGTATCACAAGGATTGCGCAAAATGTAAGCGAATTGAAATTAGAAGTTTTGTGAAAATGACAAATGCAGATTTTGAGAAAATTTTTAAAGGCATAATCTATAAAATTTATTAAGAAATCGTGTGACTAACCAAACGATTGTCTTAAAAACGAAGACAAGGACATTAAAACCTTCATTCGTTTGAAAAAATAAAAAACATATTCCAAAGTGTGTTGCTCCAAGTTCATCCACTCATGTATTTAATTACTGAAAAAAATCTCATAGTAAATAGACAAAAAGAGCAGACAGAACTGCTTTCAGTTATGGATGATTTTTTTGTGAATGTTGAATAAGCGATTCTAGAAGCTACTTAGCTTTCAGTTTTCTTGCCCTAATTCTGTTTCATAACCTATTTTGTTGCACTGCTGGCTTACGTAACTGACGGCGGTGAGCTGGTATTAAGGAGCTCACCTAATTTTTTTATCTATTTAAATATTAAACGGAATCGAGAAATATCATTCCATATCTTATTTGAAGGAGTCGATCAAATAACACAATCCAAATAAAGAACCCTAAGGTAAGATTTAAAATAGTGAAAGACCAATTATTGTAATATGATAAAACAATTCTTATCACTCAGATCAATTTTGTGAATTAAATAATAAAAAAAAAAAAATTAAGACTTGGATACTTTAGTAGTGCGAAATAAATATATTATACAAAATTAAATATTTTAATAATTTATTTCACTTCTAAAATTTAAATTTCACTTCAATTATTTCGTCGACTGAGTTAAAAGGAATTAAATTTATGACAACCCTTTCCCTCATAAAAAGAAGCTTAATTGCAGTATCGAATAACTTTCATTTATCCCAAATCAAATTTAAATAAGTGAGAAATAATCTTTAAAAGCATGTATATCTCAAATATCATAAATTGCGAAGGATTAATGATATTTATAAATTGTTATATTAATTGCAGAAAAATGAGTCTTAGTTCAATAATATGAAAATGAGACCTTTCTATTAATAGCGTCTTCTGTATGAACTCTCAGCGCCGTACCTGGAACGTTAAGACGAGGATTATATTTTTGACAAGTTGACGCTTTCCTCATATCAACATCAATCTTCTTGAAATTGGTTGAGGGGTCCGAGAAAATAAACTTTGAATTTTTCAGAAGGGTATTTTGGTGTGCGAAGATCTCAGCAACCTAACTCTTTTCCTCATCTCACTGGCATATCTTAAATAGAAAGGAAATGTTTTACGATGAGTAGCTTTATATATATAAAGCTCAAATATATATATATATATATTTATTTGAGCACTCGCTAATCATCTATTACAGTATAAAGCTGGATTTTTAATTTACTTATTATCGGATAAATTACTGTAACTCGGAAGGAAACTTTTAATACTATATGGTTATTAGGGAAAGTAGAAAAGCAATAATCGAGGTGAACTTAAAATTCACTTGTTACTCTTTGGAATGTGTCAATGATAGCGATAAAATTAAGTAGATTAAATTTTCAGTAAGTTAAATAACTCTTGCTACACTTGTGCCTCCTTTTGTAGTTTTCTTTAACTATTTCATCCCTCAAAAGTTAAAAATAAAGTGCACAAGTCAAACGGATGTACTGATTGAAATTACATTCAAAAGGATATAAGCTTTTCTATAGTTCCGTGATTAAGTCAATTTGAATTTAGCCAGGTGAGAAATAAATAACCTTTAGGTTTCCCTCTGTAACAAAAGGTGTGATTACGCTGATGAAGATAGTAGGATAACCAATGGCTTGTTTACTACAACCAACTACTCCTACCGAATGTTATCTCAATTGTTTTCGTGTTGTTCCTCCAACTATTGTGATTATTTCTAAATACGTGAACACATAAATAAAGAATAAGTACTATAGTACAAAACGCCAGAACAAATATTTTCACTCTAGGTATGAATTACTGATAATAATTCTTTGATAAGTGTAGTCTGAGTTTACATTTTTGGCGTAGCTATGGAATTACGGAATATTATTTCGTAAATAAAATTATTAACGTTATGGAGTAATTAATTGTAATCACTTTTCCAGCAAGCTTTGTAATCAAGCTGAACAGCTCCTAGCTAATATCGATTATCTATCCAATTCCAAAAAAAAAAAAAAAAAGGAAAACAATAGCTAATAATTACATTGCCTATACAGTTATGAAAAAATGTAGAAGGAGAAGCCTTATATAATAAAGAAATGAGTCATACACAACAAAACAACCTGGCTGAGATAGATTGTTATTTTTTCATCAGTTGTTTCGTCAGCAGGATTGTTTTAGTTCTTGTGCTTGTCATTATTATATTATTTTTTTTATTGTTATTGAAGAAATACCATAAAATAATTGGTTAAAATTAAAAAATATTTCGTAACTTCATTTTCCTTATGAGCTGACCCAACTATAATGTACTGTATTTATTATGTTAAAGTAAGCATTATCTTTTCGTTATTTTGTAACGATCAGACAATTTTGAGTTCGTTATAAGGGAAAAAGTAAGGAGAGTTAGCTAGTATTTTTATTTCATTATATATCTATACATATTATTTTACTGTTTATAATATGTCTACTAAAGGGTATATCACGAAAGTTTAATCTGTGGTTGATACCTTCATGTATAAAAACTACTTCAAACAATTAGACAATTATTAGACAAATTACAACAACATATTGGACTACAAACTACTCCCCGTCTTTCATTCCTTTTTTATATTGCACAAAGAGCCGTAAGCAATTAATTATTTTAGATTATTTACTGACAAATAAAAGTGAAATCCAAGAAAAATTCTTCAACATTCGCACTTCAAAAATTGCTTTAATTCAGAAATATTATGATAAAGCACTATTCTGAAATGATTCCTATTTTGAAATCTGTTGTGCAGTCAGCTATTGTCGCTTCAGTGTCAATTGTCAGTAATTGTATTATTTAACATGGAAGTTAATAGCCAATGAATACATTAAGACCTGAAAGGCAACGGCCGGGGAAAGATGGCTTATGCGCTCTTTATCTTCTCCTGACAGTCATTTTTAATTTAAATGAGTTAATTGTTTAAAAGTTGCTTATATTTATTTATAAATTTTGATGAATATTCTTTATTTTATTTTTGGTCAAACAAAATGATACTTTGAATCGAAAGCTACAGTAGAACAATAGTCGGGGTCCATATATATTGTTTAAAGATTTTTGTTCAAAGAAATTTTAATAAGTCCAAGAAAAAATAATTTACAAAATGACCAAAATAAAATTATAGGGATTTTGGCTTGTCATATTCCACGCCAGTACCTTTCAGACTTAGACTAAATATATTGTTTCTAAAGACATGGAGGATGTTTAATGGTATTATTTTTCTTAATTATTTTGATTTATAATTTTCAATACTGAACCTTTGTAATCAATTTATAAAAAAATTAACACTCCTCAAAATTTGAGATTTTACATTTCAAGATTTATTAAATCCAAAAATCATATAATTAAAAAAAAAGTTTGGTGACATTCTCAGCTTTTCTTTTGCATGACTTTAGTTCTTATGTAGAATTTTCAAGTTAATTGAAATTCTTTCCAAGTTAAATGTAACCTTTTTCATTTCAATTTTAATCCAACTGGACTTGAATTATTTCATAAAAATAATATTTTATTATTAAAGAAACAATCATGTTAATTTCAATAATGATGTTTCTAATAATTTCAGTGTATTTATTCTACATTTATATTGTTTATTAGATATATTTATATATAGTGATCAAATTCATTCATATA
Source organism: Halyomorpha halys (assembly GCF_000696795.3). Classification (NCBI taxonomy): domain Eukaryota; kingdom Metazoa; phylum Arthropoda; class Insecta; order Hemiptera; family Pentatomidae; genus Halyomorpha; species Halyomorpha halys. Next base: position 95,430 of record NW_027114363.1, on the reverse strand, counting down.
ACTTGAATTTGATAATCACAAGACTAGGTTCACTGATACAATACTTTAGATATAGAATAACATAAAGTTTCCAACATTAGTGACTGGGTTTCTCAACTGTATTAAAATGATTTAACTCTCCAAAGTATATTATGAAGCCTTAAAATTACTGACACGACTAGGTTTAACGTTTGTCACATTATTAAATATAATATTCTAAAGATAAACTTTATGTTTGATAACTCATTGATGATGAGGAAATCTCAAAGCAGCATGACCTCGATTCCGAATGTAAATGTTACGAAAGCGTTCGAACTCAACATATGTCAAATCGATCGTAGAGTTCACCGGTTGTGTACTATATTTATAAGTCCAGTAAATATAACTGTAAAGTCAATTAAATACATGTTGAATGTTACATTTGCTTCTAACTCTGTATGAATATTTTATGGGTTGAAACATGTTACATTTTTTTTTAGAGCAAAAAGGAAAAAAAAGAAACCAAAATAAAATTTAGTTGATATAAAAGGATACAATTTTGTTGTTTTTATTATTTCAGTAAATGTAATAAAAAATATAATATTGAATACAATTTTGGCTTTTTGGTATAAAGTGTATTAAGAGGTACAGTAGTAATGGTTGGAAGGGATAGGTTTATTATTGGTATTATGTTTTTTATTCCAAAATTTTAGTAAGAAGACTGGTCCATTTCAAAGTTAGAGACCTTTTTGTATCCAGGTTCTGTCATTGTTATAATCATTTTTATTTTAAATATAGTGTATTTTATAACGAAACTAATTAATTAAAAGTCAAAGTCATAGATTACATTAATATTAATAATTGTTGGAAGATGGTCTGGTTGGCGGTCAAATAAGGTACAAAAATAGTAGAAAAACTATTTATTAGTAAGAGACGTTTCGCCCCAGTTTGCAGGACCACATATGGGCTGAATGAGAAAAAGATATGAACATTGTATGATATGATAAGACAATATAAATATACATTGAAAATTATAAGAAAAATGGTATAAGATGGTTTCTTGACCGCCCTCTGCACCTTCAACCATCACAAACGGTCAACTAATAATAATCTTCCTGTATTATTAATTATTTTATTTTCAACAAGAAGTTTTATATATATAAAAGTCAAAATTTATAATTTTAATATCTGTTATTATTTGATTTCAACTTTCTGTGGTTTTACTATAGTTATTTTATGAATGGAATATGGTCCGGGTGCGATCAAAAAAACTCAAATAGTAGATAATTATACTATTTTATTGAGCCAACGTTTCCCGTGACTGCACCCGGACCATATTCCATTCATCTATACACACGGCCAATCAATAATCTTCCAGTATAGTTATTTTAATATAAAAAATAACTTTTTCTTTTAATTTTAGTAAACTTCAATTCCGGTGTGGACGATAAAACAATTAACTCGAGTTATGAGATTTTTTTTTACGATCAATGTTTAAAATTTATAATTAACAATATGCTTTTTTGGAATTAAAAAAAAAATACAAGTATAAATAATATCACATCACCCTGCTATTCCAAGCTTACTAAGCTCATTTTTAACATATATACATATATATGGAAGAGTGTGTTTTACAAATTTATTGCTACTACTCCATTTAAGATAGGGAGGAAATAAATAAAACTGTTAATTCGTTATATACTCCCGGGAGGAGGTGAAACTTGGCCGCCTGCCCACTAGGCAGCAACCGTTGAGCAGATAAAGCTAAAAGGCCTTAGCTCTGCTTCGTCGCTAATTTAAACTTTTCCCTTATCAGGGAGCTGTTTGATTAAAACGTTTTAACTCCATAACATCTTCCCAACTGCTCCGGGACAACTTTGAGCAATTCCATGGGCTAGCGCTCTTCATCAAAAGGGTAAGTTCTACAGGAATTAAAATGCCTCTTACGAAATTTTAAACATTTTATA
>NW_027114363.1:65405-93450 GCF_000696795.3 Halyomorpha halys | reverse complement strand
TCTTTTCTAATCGAAGCCACGTATGAATATACATTTATCGAAAGAATGCAATCCACAAAAAATAATAAATAAAAATCAGTAATTAGTAGTGTTTGGGATTATCATAAGCAAAGATTATAAACCAAGGGAATCAACATAAAGTAGAATTATAAAAGGAAATAATGAAAAGATAAAAAGAAAACAAAATTTGATGTGTAAAAGTAGTTCTCTAATAGCATTCAGTGATTCCGGTGTATGGGAAAAAGTAATCGCAACTACTACTTATAGTCCAATTTAATTTCGATTACTTTGGTTCAACTAGTAATTTTAATTTCTGAACATTATTACAATTACAATGTCTCATCAAATAGTTGAAATTGTAATTTTATTTCCTAGTTTAAAATTACAGTAATTGGAAAGTGATTGCAGCTTTGCCCAACTCTGAGTGATTCCGCTTCTGTCTCCAATAACTTCATTATAATAACGAATTAAATACGTTAAGATATGCCATCCCAATCTTCTTTTAAGGATACCCTGAGTTATTGGAGAGTCCCCCCTAGGAGCGAGGCTACAATTTATTGGAAGGGGAAAAGTAAAATCTAAAATTTCCCAAACATTTTGACCGGATTTCCCAACATTCTGGTGGTCTGGGGATTTTTTTTTCTTCAGAAATTCACTGTTTTCCTCAATACTTTTGGAAGACTGACCTCGCTAAATGGTGTTAATAAGCTATTTGAGTATAAATAACCTGTCTGAATAATGTTTTACTACAACTTCCACGTTTGAAGTAGGTTCTTAAATGTCCTACCGGGTCTTCAAATTAGTGGGGACCTTCCCCTACAGAAGCATAACGGCGTTCCTGGTTCTCATGAATGTTTCTTACTCGTCTTCGTATCATGTCTTATGCATGCTCTATTAGACTAAGGTCTGGATTTCTTAATGAAAACTTAACTATAATTTCAGCTTATTCTAAGTACATAGACGTTATTTGAACAGTGCGAGGCATCGCAATCTTTATGGAGTATATGGACATCATTCCCAATAAATGGTTCAAATTTACAAATTCTGGAAGGATGTCTTCTAGGATATCTAAGACCATTTATAGTGCTTCTATCAGCAATGTGTAATTCTGTAAGTTCCTCAGTACAAATGCCATCCCACACCATCAACGAGCCTCCCTCAATAGCCTCACTCAATGGGAAACGGCGTGATGAACATCTTTCATCCGGTCTTTACCATTTTCGTTCTCTCCCATGAGGTTTGTACGAGTAAATCATTTCGACTCATTTCCAAACAATATGTACGATCAGTCTTCATGTCTTCAATCAAATTTAGGTAAACCGAAGTCATTGAACTTTATGTACCTTGGCGAGATATTGACACATTACTCACACTATTGGCATTCGTTAAACCTTGTAACCGTAATTAGAAAAATATATAGGCCAGAAACTCCTTATACTAATTATTTATCACTTAATTGGAGTAAAGAGCCAGTTTCGTTGAACAGGTAATTGAACAAATTGTTCATTAGCTCATACGACCGAACTATTTGAGGCCAAGACGTCTGCATAATTTTCTATCCATGCAACGTAATAAGTCAGTATTGTCTCCGAGAAATTTAGCTAAGTATTTAGTCTCTTCAATTTGAAACAAAACTAATCAACTAGTAACAAACAATACATTTGAAACAATAAATGCTATAATCATATAAATAATTATGATTAACTGAACCTGAAATGGCCTATTGAAATTGATATTCTCTGGAATTGAAATAAAAAGGTATTTACTAGTTTACATTTGTGATCAGTACATCATGTCTAACTTATATGTAAATAAATATATGTTAATCTGCTAAAGAACTGTGACATAATTTTAGGGTAAAACCACAAGTGACGTGATATTTTTGTTCAGTAATTGAACTTATTGAAGATAATGTTCTAAATATACCAAAAAATAAACAATAAATCAGAAACTAATGCCACAGAAAACGAAACGTATCCATAGAACTGGAAAAATGCTGATCAAAATACACACAAATATTTTTTAATGATGATTCAGGGATGAATTAACAAAAGAAAAATCCATATCGGCATCATAATTAAAATATTCAATAAACTAATATTTTCTTTATAATAATATGCTATTCTTTATCATGCTGTTTCTATGAACGTTCTGCTAAAGTTTTCTGAGTTGAAAAAAAAAAAGGTGAAAATTATTTGACCTTCATAAAGCCAGTGGAACGATAACACATACATTCTCCCCTTGTAACCTTTTGAATAAATCTTTAACATTCGAAAAAAAAAAAGAATAAAAATCAACAGAAAAAATCTGGGGTCAGGAGACGGAAGAAACATATCAACTGAAGGTTAACTGGTTACCACTCGTTTCCTAACTCTTCACGATGGTTAATATTAAACGTTACATAAAATTGAGACTTTTTATGATACTCACATAAAATGAAAACGGTTTCTAGAATTTTACATGTAAAAAAACAAAATCATTTTCAGTCTTCTTTGTGAGCTTAGAAAAACAGCATTGAATACTTGAAAAATAATATACTAAATATTATACTTATTTTAATTGTACTGTATTATGTTTTAGTTAGTACATAAAAAATAATTATATATCAATTAATGAATATACACAAATCCACTGTTCTGACGTTAACAAAAGATTTCAGTCAAATCTATGTTTGAATATTTGAAATAAAACTCTATATTAACAACTAATTTACGCAAAAAAAAATCGCTGTGTATCTATTTAAATTAACGTACCTACACACAAAAGCGCACATACACAAACGTAATCACACATACATGTCATTACTAAATATCTCTATTAAATCTGAAAGAAAAAATCATCTCTTGTTAACTAGATAATTTTACAAATAAAAAATAGACAATGGTTAACAATATATTATATTGTGTGATTTTCAATCTCAAACATTAAGATGTTTTTCTTTTTACATACTATGTTCATGACCGATGAAACGTTTCAATATTTATTAATTGGAAAATTACTATAAATAATTTTTTTTTTTTTCGAACATTATAGTTTGGTCCATAGTGGTTGGAATGTACATTAGGAGTCGAAGATATTAGACAATAAATAAATATAGTTATGGCTGGACACGTCGTCACCGTGGTTTTTATTATTTAACTTAAAATACTTTGAAAAATATTTGATCCAAATTCAATATTGGTAAACTATTATTTCGAAAATATGAATTTATGACAATTATTTGACAGACGAAAAATTAAATTTTAATAAAACTTAAAAGATTTTGTTAAAGAATTTAAATTTGTCAAAAAAAACCTTCGCCTTAGAGATATAGATACATTAATTAACACTCTTAATTTATTGTAGTAATTTCAATTTGTTTAAGATTGACTCGTTTTCATATAGACGTAGAAGAATTACAGATCTCAAGCCAGTTTTTAATATTAGAAAGTTCGATTAGCACCAGGTAATAAAAATACAACTGGCCTATTTCGTGTTAACTTTCTCTAAAACGTTGAGACAGGTTCCGTTTATGGGAATATGGTAGCAGCTTCCACACATCGCCTATAACTTAAACATCAAAGTTTACGAGTTATTGGCTCTCTAATTTCCATACTTAAATTATTAGGTGAAAAAACAAACAAGATGAAAAGTAAAAGAGATTGGAGCGAGTGTCCTTCAGAACGCGAGAGAAAGTGGTTCTTCGGGCTTTTGCTCGCGGATCTACCAGCTGTCTTAAGAGAGTTTTTAATATTATAAAAACACAATATATATTGCTTCAATTACTATTAAAGTATAATCGCTTCACAAAATAAACACGTAAACGAACATCCCTACATACCGGTTTAGTGAACAGTGAAACATAGAATATAAAACGATCAATAAAATTATCTGGTCCCAAACTAGAGAGGAAAAAACATTTTTTTTTTTTAAATTCTCAGTGAGTTATTAGAAATTTAGACTAATTTTGATTCATTCCACTTCTAACTAAGTTTAGAAAAAAAATTGAATAAAAAATGATTACCCAAACATCAGTTTAAACTTAATTCAATAGTAGTATGACAAAATAAGTTCAACTTTGACAAATAACAAAATAATTTTCAGGTTAATTATTTTCTGGCCTAGTGAATTACCATAAGCCATTTGGGATAAAGCTATCAGGATATGTTACATTTAATACAGAATCGATAAGATTGTAATGAATTACGAGAATAAAAATCCTGTTCAATTCATTATATAGCAAGAGGTTGAGACAATAAAAATAGATTTAGAGCTGCATACATACTTTGGTTTTGATATGTTAGTTAAATGCAAATCATGTGGTTAGTGGGGGATTTCAAGTAATTATTTCAATTACTCTGAAACTATATATAACATATTTTTTTTCTTTATTGATCAGAATCAGGTGAATATCCATTGAGAAATTTTCAATAAAAAAAATAATATTGATCAACGTATTGAAGGAGGATTAATCGATGGTTTTGAAAATGAATGCTTACTAAAAGAGAAATGAAAAACAATAAAATTTAAGTGAGTGAGATTTGAAGGTGTATGATATGGACGAACAAACATGTAGGTACTTCGAGGTTATTAGATCTGATTAAATGTAAATATAAATACCACTTTTATATTTCGTTCTCGTCTATGAGAACGAAACGATGTTTTCTATATCCACAGTCATTAATTTGATCCGATTTTTTTTTTCATGCAGCACAAAACTATTAACTATCAATTTTAAACACACGGAACATAAAATTTTGATTTAGTTGTCCAAATGTTGAGGAATCTGAATACAATTGGTTTCAATGAGATCGGTGTATATATATTTTGAAAAGAATCGAATATTAAAGCACAACTCGGAGTTCTTCGTTTCTTCAGACAGTCCTCAAGATCCTTTCACGAAAGTATCATTACAAGTTGAATCTTAAATAGATTTGATGATAACTGTTCGCTAATCATTAGTATCCCGCTCACTCACTCAACTACGTATATAATAAAGCAAAGACTCACCTGAGCGAGAACGTTGCTGCTCAAATCCCGCCGACCATCTGCGGGCTCCGGCGGCCCCCACCCCGGACGAGAAGGACATCCCTACCTCCGGAGGGAACAGAGGACCACTGCACTAGTGGAAGGCCGCTGCAGACTGGCCCTCTCTCGTTCCCTCCCCTCCAGCCTCTGTCTTAATAACGGGTTAGCGAGCTGGTGAAAGTGGACTCTGACATTAAATGGGAAAAAAGCCAGCTCATTTCATTTTTTATCCATCCCTCGTCACTTATTGCTCCATATACATTTTTTTACCCTCCCGATCGGCAATCGGTTGATATTTTTCATGCGTCGCAAAATATATCGGAGACTAGTTAACGTCAGTCTGTAAGTGTGTCATTGAGAAAACGTTGAAAGTGGAGTTACTCTTTATGCTACGATTTATGCAGACATCGACAAAAATATTTTTTTTTATATTCTGTTTATCGTTTTACTAACTTTTTTTTTTTGAAATTATGAAACTATTTATTAAGCAGAATAGAATGTAATACATAATAAGCTCAAACATTCGAAATCATCTTAATGAGAACGATAGTTCATAGTACAAGTATAGAAACAACGTGTTAATTACACTAATACTTATATTTTTTCATATATATATTTTTTTTTTTGATAGATAGATTTATTTATTGATAGATATTACAATCTGCCACACAGTTGTGGGCAATAGGTAATATTGATAAGTGATCTCATACATACTAAAATAAAAAAATAAAAAATAATAATAAAATAAAATAAAAAAAATTCTCTTAAAATATATACAAACAAAAGAATAGACAAGATGAACATAATCAGACTATCTGTGTTTTACTAACTAAGCCTTCTTTCAGAAATATCTTTTCTTTCTCCAAGACTTTGGCACGTCAGAGAAGGCCGAACTGTGGAAGAGTATGGACGAACATTTCTAATTTGTCTAGGGGTTACACCTTCATAACTAACAAAAAAGGAATAATATACAGGATATTCAATGATTATGTCCGAACTGAAAATATGAATAAATGATCTCAAATCAAGAAAAAAAATTTCCTAAGAATGAAATGGTCATTAACAATATCGCGTCCAAATATTTTCTGTTATATGGATTATTTAGATTATAGCAGATAAATTTATACGTGTTGCAATTACTTTATTAATAAAATGTAACCATTAGGATTCATATTAAATGTGATTACGGCATTAAGTTGGGCATTAAATCTTTCTTCCACAGCAGCAGAGGCCGTACGACATATCCAGTGTTATTGTCATGCTCTCCAGACCTAACACCATATTTTGTTTTGGTTGACATTAAACAAGAACTCCCTTTCAATGACCTTAATTCTTTAAGAAGAAAGATAACTGACAATATCTAGTGTCGTTCGACACTGCTGCGGAAGACAGATGCCAAAATTTTCCTAATGCCCAAGATAATAACATTAAACAACATTTGATATTTACATTTCCTTGTTAAAATAGTTATGACACCTATTAATTTACTTATTACAACCTAAATAATTCATAACGAAGGAAATATTTAGATGTTTAATTTCCTTAATTAAGCGCCCCTAAGAACATACCTTCGTAGGGAATTATTTCCTTGTTTTGAGATCCTCATTTTCAGTCAGGACACTTAATCATGTAGTAACAAGAAATAATAATGATAATAATAAGGAACATTTTACCTTCTCTTTAATTAGGTATTATAATTTTAAATATTAAAATAAACAGTAAATCTGAAGAACTTTTTGACGAGAAAAATCATATTTATCGTGTATTGTACAGGTTATAAATAGAAAGAGTCATTAAATGAAATATTTTGAATTTTTACAAAATATTATTATTACTTATTGTTAAATTTTTCCGCCCCTAAAAATTCCGCTTCCACTACGCTACGCCACTGAGGTGTCTTTAGTTTTAAATAAAGATAGATTCTTCGAATTAGGTGTTTAATACAAAATAGCAATCCTCGTTTCTGAGTCAGGGAACCTTAATTCATTTTACTTTGAAAAATTTAAGGGAGAACTTGGAAAAAAAAATATTGATATTTTAACGCTCTTGCATGTTCAGTGTTCCGCCAAGCATTGAATAAGTAAAGCTATATTGCTCAAACATAACGCAACATTACACATCATCTTAAACACAAAAATATGCTCATGTAGTTGACGATAGTAGCACGGTTTGCAGCAAATGAGTTTTTGACTATGGTAGGGAACTAAAGGCTAATTGGGATTTCCATTTTTAAAAAATTTAGCTAAGTTATTTCTTTGCGTAATAGAGAGCGTAAAAAGCCATTCTACTTGATCCATAATAGGATTCTTTTCAAAGAAGAAGAAAATAGAGGATCAGCTGTGAAGTACTCCCTTCATTAGTAGAGATGGAATCTATAGGTGATTGTCCTGTGCCTAGGCAGCCTGCAAAGTTCATTCAATTACAATACATCAATGCTCTAGCTACGGAATAATACAGCTTTTATTTTTCTGCTATAGATTATAATAATACTAAACTATAATTCTGCTTAAGATTTTTCTCTCTTTCCTGATAACGTTATAGTGAATATAATTCGTAGACAAGTTTCTTCTGTCTAAGCTGGTTATATTTGTTTTAATGTGATTCTTATTGTTTTCATGTTTTCTCCCCTATACTGTTCCATTTAAGAGGTATATATTAAAATATTTTATATCCTTCAAATGAAAAGACAATTCTTACATCACAGCTATATTCTTCATTTAATACAATAGTAGCATTAAAGTTGTAAAAAAATAAATAAGCGAATAATAATAGAAACTAACTAAAACAAACGAAGTGTCTAAGAAAGAGAAATAAACACCACGTCATTTGTATATACGTATAAGGAATAAAATTATAAATCTTATTAAGTGGTAAGAACATGAATATACCTTTAAAAAGTTCATGAATTTGTTTGAAGTGTAAAACGTAACAGATATTTTTAAAAACAAAATAATTAGGAGTCAAATACACTTAACAATCTTCGTTAACTTGATTTTTGATATTATTTGGATCAACTGGTATTGTATAAATGGTATATTGGATATAAGAGGCTAAATACCGAATTTAAGCTTATTTATTTGAAAAGGGGACGCGGGATGTGCCTATACCCAAATGGAGCGCGAAAATACAAAAAATACGTACACACGTACACATATAAGACATCCTAGAAATAACCAAACCGAGTTCTAGAGGTTATGAACCGAATATAAAATGCAAACCCATGTCCTACAAGGCATAAGCCTATTATAATCGGGGGAAATACGATAAATAATCGTTCTGTGGCATATCATGCATCGATGCTTTCTGATATAGCATCAAGCTCACAGATGCTGTAAGAAACAACTTCTAATCCTGTAAAAAGAGCAAGTAAAATGTTTAATTTAGGTCTACAAAAATATTTCAAGTGATGTCAAAAAATAACATACGATGATATTGATATTAAAATCACCAAAGAGAATTAATAGATGGGGAGTTACAGGACGCAATAAATCATAAATAATTTTTTAATCGAAAATACAAAACATGCACTAACAACATATGGGAAGTTTGCTATATGAAAATAGTTTGAATCGAAATAATGATAGCAATGTTTAAAAAAGTTAGTAACTGAAGGCAGTTGAATATAAATCGTGCGAATTGTCGGTAGTACATATAAATATAAAAGTGGTATATGCTTTTCATGTGTCTTTTTTATTTTCTTTGACACGGTATATGATTGTAAATAATACTGTTAACGCCATATTTAATAATTAAGTTGTAAATATTATTTACTTCGTATGAGTATATGATTCAATTACATTTATTTTTATTGGCATTATTTTCGTTATAATTTTTGTTTATTTTAAAAGAAACATGTATTTTATATTTGTATTATAATAATTAAGTGAGAGAAACGTTGCTAAGGGTTGTTAAAAAGTTGCTAAGGTGTCGTCTAGCAACAGACCGACGATCTATATTTTAAAATCATGTGTTACTAATTAACAAATAAATAAATTTCAGATTTACTGTTCTAGTTATGAAGTCAGTTGGCTTTTTAAAACTTTGACTTTTTATCAAAGAGTTAGGTGATTTCGGAGATATTAAGACTGTCAGTATATTAACATTTTAAGAAGTTTCTATTATTTTCACACAACCGTGGAATCAAATTTTTGTTTTTTTCTAAATTGATGTACTATATGAACTAGTAATTTCTATGACGGTCTTTTTATAAAATAGGTCACTAATAAGGTAAGAAAAAAAGTGCAATCGAAAAATAAAACAAACAAATGAAGTTTTTTTAATGGTATAAAATGTAGCACTTGTAGGAAATAGACCATTGGCGATTTTCTAAGGTATTATATTTTAGCTGCATTACAAGCCTTAGCAAAGCCTCATAGCCTAGGGAGCTTAGGTGTTAAAATGGATAAATGTAAAAAAAAAAATCATAAATTGATTTGAAATTAATGAGGAATTACTAGTGCTAACATAACAAACCTTCAATGGATCCATTAACGTAAAACGCAATTAATAGGTTTTATTTTATTGGATAGACACAGATCTATAATTATTTTAAACCTTTGCTATTTATGTTCCTAAATACTACGTTTAGTGTAATTTTCTAGATGCTGTTAATATTACTGATATAAACCTAAAGCTCTAAACTCTTGCCCGATCAATATAAATGAAACAATATAATTGAACGTGGTGTATATACTTCATAGGTAAATATTGCCGTTTGTAAATAGTATACTAAATTGTTGAAACTTCACAGTAATATTGACAGAACAAGAGGGGCTCAACAGAAAACACTTACAATCAGTAAAATAAACGAAAGTAAATAATAATTTATTGAAGCTTAAGGTATAAAGGTTAGAGGCAGGTAATGATTGTTATTCCTTAGTTGCGAAATTACTTAGTTCGTGTTTACTTCCAGACACCTCGAAGTTAGAGCTTACGCGACTATTATCTAGTCTACTGTTATTTACAAAATACTAAACGTGGCCGCTCACTCTTCTAAGGGTTACTTAGAATATTTAGCACGAGGCTAGAAGAGGAAACCTGAGGCTACACAACGGGGAATTTATGAACATATTGCAATAATTAAAATGTGCAAATAAAAATGCGTGGTTTTATAAAGAACAAATCCCAAAATAGTTAATTATGACTGAACCGACAAGTTAGACCGAAACAGTTAAGGATTATTCGGATTGAACCTGCGTATTTAGGGATGACGGGTACCGGTAGAAGGAGGTATGTTGAAAAAATAACGACTTATGAATAGTTTAAAAGAAATAAATGGATATTTTTGTTCGATAGTGTTATTCTACATATATTAATATCGATGTTAAAATTCGACTACATAAAACCTATATTTTTGCAAAAAATAAAATGAACCATTATTTGATAAACATTGGTTTCATTATATTTTTTCAGTTTAGTTTATATTACCTTGTCCTTCAACGCATTGTAAACCCCATTCCTCTTCTTTTTCCTTCAAAGAATACTAATATATTGTGGATAGAAATACAAATCGAAATAGAGATATTTTTATTACAATACGGAACTAATATTAGAATATTGGAAGAAGATAGTTGACCCTATGAAGTAGATTGTAGGAAGATAGTCTGGGTGTCGGTCAATTAAGGTATTAAAATAGTAATAGAAAAATATTTATTGTTAACCAACGTTGATAAACTTCATCACACCTGAGCCCTGTTTCATAATAAAATACAAACTAATACTATTAGTCTTGTAGATTTATCTTAATTCAATTACACCGACTTTTACAGTAGTAACTTGTACTTTAGTATTTTTTAATTCCTGTAGTATTATTAATAGTCATCCCTATGATGAAAAAAATAAGTATTAATATTATTATCACACTAGTTTCTAAACTTGTACTATGAATTAATACTATTAGCTTTCATTATGAAACAGGGCACTGGTTGAATTTATCAGTAACCAGTTTCTGGTCTACCTACATGTATACTGCCTTATATTATTATTATTTTTTTTTGTATACTTTATAAACATAACAATAGTTTTGAAATACTTTTTATTTTAATGTTCTGCCAATTCTATAATGTCTGTATTTCGTTTTTCATTAAGCCCTGACGAAGCCCTGCAATGCGAAACGTTGGTTAACAAGAAATAGTTTTCTTTTAATATTTTGATACCTTTATTGACCGCCACCCGGGCAATCTACTATTTCAATATATTCTAAAATAATCGACACGATATATATCGATATTTTACATATCTTGTATGCAGAGGGTGATTGTTGATTTCGGCATCTAAGCTTTGGGTACATGAAGATTTTTTTTTCGGCCAAGACTCCCATTGGAGTCCTATACTGCCTAACCATGGTTGGGGGTCAAGTTTTTATTTTGTGGGACCGCCATTAAGATTTTTATCACCATTATTATTAATCTGAGGAGAAGATGGTCGGAAGGGGGGCGCGGTCAGCAGTAGTGTAATACCTATCGTTGCCAATTAGTTGTACTTCTGTTAAATTGAATGTATGTAATAATTCATTTCTATTCACAGTTTCAAGTCGGTGCAAGTGTAGGAAAAACTTTCAATATATGTTAACGTTTGTATCATTTGTTCATAATGTAATAGTGAAGATAGAGAATGGAAAAGTTTTCATTAAATACTTCTTGCTATTTTCTTCAGAAACACCTTGAAAATAATTAATTAGTTAATTTTATAATTATAAAATCGGAATCACTAATGCACAAGTAAGCATTAAGTCCAAAGCACAAAATTAGCTGCAGTTGAAAGTAACAGCTAAAATTGCTACGAATAGGACCCTTATTCATGAATGAGCCATTGATAAATAAATGTCGTATCTATGACAATTTTAGCTATTAGTTTCAACTAAAGCTAATTTTTATTCTGAGGAATGGGTCGATGGCGTAAGTGACTTCTATTATTGTGTTAAGATTGAACGCCTCTTAGTAAACTTTGGTACCTGCGTTTTTGACTTTAACGTTATTCTTCTGGAATATAACGACAGGATGAGATCACATCATTATTTAGTCCCCCAACATCCAACAAACACTTTAGTGATATAAGTTTGTCACGTCAGATATTCTGTCCCAGTTAGGGTTCAAATCCTAAACAGATGAACGACACCTCAAGCAGCTGAGAAACCTATCTGTAATGAAATTCCACTTAGGGATATGTTATGTATAAGTTACGACTTGGTCTTGTAACATTGGTAATCCGGGTTCTATTTAGATAGTTCCTATTTTGTAAATTTAATGGATTTTATTATTATTATTATATGAGCAACAGACCATGGAGGTCAAAGTCCTCGCGCGATGTATTTCCTAATACATTGCGCGATTCTTGACGTGGATTTTTCGTAGGGTGAGTTCGTCATTCCCACACCTATTTTTTTGTGTGTGCCACCCATTGGCTAACGGGTCCCGCAAATGCTCGGGGGAGGTTGAGAGTGAATTTTGCATTATTTTGTGCTTGAAAAAGCCAGGGTAGGACCGGGATTTGATCTGACAACCTGTGGGTTGGTAGATTGGCGCGTTACCACGCTGCTACCGCTGCCCCCTATTTAATGGATTTAGAGAATTTAAATATATTTTATAAATATATATATATTTAAATAATCAGATTTAAATAGAATAAATATATATTTTGAATAATGTTATAATGTTCCAGGAGTTTAATAGTTTTCGAGTCATTCAAAAACGATTTTTTTTTAACCACTTGGAATGAATATTTTTTCAAAGATAACATTAATTGTAAATATCTACAAAGTGATAGTACCCACCTTCTATCATACAGCTTCTTAAGCATTTTTGATTTTATTTAATTGTTTTTCCTCAATTGAGAAATTATGCAGCCCCTGAGTAAGAGTGTAAAAATTCATTTCTTGGGGTCGTCGTGAAATAAATATTGACTAATCCAATGGGAATCATTCCATAACCCCCTGAAGCAAGTACTCTCGGACTCTCGTTCCAATATTCTTAGCTATCAGACCTCATTTCATAGGCATTGTCATGGTAGGATTATGGCTACGTACCTAAGCAAAAATTCATTATACGATTACTGTTCTGTCCCTATGGTTCGTAGCCTAATGGTATATGGCTCCCTCAAGAAACGGATTATTTAACACAAAAGAAATATTTTGATTCAGATTGGTAGAAGCGACAGAAATTATTACGTTCAAACAAACCAATCCTTTAGCATTATGTAATATAATAGATTATAGAAGTATAAATAGGAATTCGAACTGAATAATTTTAAAATAATCATGATTTCAATAATCACTCCGAATGTTTCAGGAGTGATATGCTTTTTGAGTAATTCGAAACAGTTTAAATTAAAAAAACACTTGAAATAGATATTTTGTCAAACCCAGCCTTATTCCCGACCTTAGAAGAGCCACTTTTCAAACTTTTAACTTAAACAATGTCAAGGGAGGATTATCTGCAGCAGGGTTGCAATAAAAACTCACACAAAAAAAAAAACAAACAATATTATGACACATAAAATGGACGAAACGTTATTTAGATGAAAAAACCCCTTGTTCAGTTGTATGCATTCGATAAATTTTTAATATTTTTCTAATCCATAGCTTACCCAACGTTATTAATTTTTTTTGCTACTTACCGATGACTTCATTACTCCTTGAAATATCTCTGCCTTGGTGTTCTAAAAAATAAAAATAAATGTTTAGTTAATTTATAATACTAAGTAAATCAATGTTTGTCAATTTATTGAAAAAAAAAATATATATCTTTTCATTTGGTAATACTACTCAGCTTGTACCCAATTCAGTGTAATGTAATTAAATATAAAGCTTTATAGATGTAGAATTAACATTAATTCTTTATTAACTAAAGTGAATAAGATAGAGCATGAATTAGATCCGAGGGTGATAAACTTGAATATAAACTGAAAAATAAAATTATAAGTACACAATATTCAACAAACCATTAGGATGAAAGAGGAGTTTATAGCTGGATAGTAATCTACTGGTAGAATCGGCCAGCATAAGAAGATTAAAATTTTAATAGCCAAAGGAAATAAATTAAATTTAGTTGCTAGACTTTTTTTAAAAAACCTGAAAATGTTATTGAATGATTTAATTTGTTTTCCTCTATAATATTGTGTAACCCTTCAAAGACCGAGTGATTGCACCACCAACTCATGTACATTTTTTAATAATCAGCAATTATTCTCTATGGGAAAATAGTCAGTCCTAATAACGAATTAATAATACGTGCCATACCGAGCTGTGAAAGCTAGGCACACCCTATCTTATAACAAAACATTTTCAAATTTAATTGTGATCGTTAGACAACAATTATTACTTCTTTAATTAGATTACAACTATCATCTGAATTTGCACAATTACTCGTGAACCTGAATAAATATGAACATTGCAGTTGTAGGAGGTACTTCAAGGGATTGAGGTAGGGGTCATACCGAGCAGGGGTCGTGGTCACTAGAAATGGACAACCGTATGGTATTTCTATTTTTCTAACTAAAATGATCCTTCTCCACTGACAATGACCCCTGTTTGATAACTAACTGAAAGCGGATCTGTTGAGGGCTTGTTTATCTTCTGAGCTACCATAATGAGTCGAGTGTTGAACATTCAACATTGGTCTAACTATAAGTTCATTGTCTGTTTGTTGTGATGTTTTCACAAATATCTCGTGATATACCCAGAATGCTGATGTCTGTTTGAGCATATTACACGTTTTGCGATTTATATTATTATTATTTTTAACAATGCGAAATATTCATATCTTAGCATTGTTAAAAAATTAAGGTTAGGAGAAGCGATGATGACTATAGATGTTAAGAGATTACTGTTATACCTTGCATAATAGCATATTCTTAAGTAAAGAAAAACAGTTGATTTGATAAAAATACTGATTGAAAAAAAATGAGGAAAAACATAAATTTCAATATTTTCTTATAGTGAAATAATCAAATAAATAAATACCGTCGATATAAAAAATACTCATCGACATCTCTAACAATACACAACAAATCATGAAAAAAACATTCAATTAAAATCGATTATTTTTTTCCACCGAGGTAACATTTAAAAGGTCCCCTGAAAAAGAGAGAATGATGCTTTTGTTTGCAGGGGTCCCATCAATAGGACCATATTTCATGTGGGATTACCGCCTGCAGTGGCTCCCTCACGGCTATAACACTCAACCTTTGAGTTGTTTTCTTTTTAATTATTGATGACATTTTGTTCTTTCTTTTTTTAAAAACTCTATTATACATCGGACAAAAGAGCAGGACCGTCCTTTGTCGAGCGTATTGTTTAACCTTACTGAGCATCCTATTCAACTAGCTCAAAGACATTTTATAGTAAATATTACATGCAGATCACAATTATCCAATGATTATCTTCGAAATCATGAGTTCAAGAGCGGTATTAATATAAAAATAAGGAATCGATATATTTTATTTACTACTAATAATAATAATAAGTCTTTTATATTAAATTTTATTCGAAAAATCTATTTAAAGAGTTAATTTGTATTAAATTAATTTTCATAATGTGAAAAAAGGATAATTAATTGAAGCTGTTTATTTTGTACCAGTAGCTGATCTTGACCTTGTTAAATATATTAATATTTTGACCGATTTCGTTAACTATTGTAGGTTTTTTAATTTATACTGATAATTATATTGGTATCTAAAAATATTATACAATTTCAATATATATTTTTCTCATATGTAATTAGTAAGGACCTCATCAATTTAGATGATATATTGTATTTATCCATACTCGATAAATACTTCCTATTTTAGTTTCTTTAGCCTAATTTTAATTTATTTCCCTTAATCCTGTGGTAACAATAATTCTGTTCGTTATTTTGTTCAATTTTTTTTAAAAATATTTATTTATTACTATTTACAACTGTACATTATAATTCATTTAGTAAATCTGATCTAAGTTAAATTGGAGTGTTACAGGTGTGTAGAGAAAATACCCATTGGTAGTGCTCTAATATGTTCAATTTTAAATTTATAGTCTAATTGTAAATATCTTTTAACTATCATAATCTTTGCTATATTATTTGTTGTTCAATTGTAAATTTGTATTATACTATGCATGTGCAAATTTGTGTCTGAAAACAAATTAATATGCATAAAAAAAAGTCTGTCAAGTAGGTCAGTATTTATAGCTTCTCTCTATTCTTTTTTTGAAAATTGCATTATTTGGAGATTAATATTTAAAAGTAATTACCTATATTTAAAATAAACTAATTTGACGTTTGATAATGAAATTTCCGAGGCAAGCCGGTGTTGAAATATAGCTGTATCTCGATATGATTTCATCAAAATTGAAAAAAAAAAATGCAATTTGTCAATAATGGTTATTTGCATTAAAAAAGGTGTTAAGTAATCACGATATATTTAATTATTATTATGGTTTTAAAATATTAGAAAACCAGACTAAATCACATCACATCACCTTTACTCTTCGACATGTGTGCTAGCATTATTGTTCGACATCGTGCCCACCAGTTTTCTTGGACTAACATGCAACCTAAATCCAAGACTAAGATTATTTTTTTCACTCCAATAGTAGCTGATTTTGATTCGCAATATAACCATATTTTTTTCTTAATTCCACGTAATTATTCATTATATTACGATTAGAATTAGCAATGTATGTGTGCTTAGTTATAGATATTATTTATTTAGATATTATTGGATCCTTATTTTTATCATATTCTGTATTTATAATATTATCTTGTTTTATTCTCATCATTATATTAATTTACTAATTATAAATTTATTATCCACTTCAAAATCCATTTAATTATTTTTTATTTATTTTTTTAAATAATTATTATTTTATTTTCATTTTAATAGTTGTTAATTAAATTATTAGTTGTATCACTTGAGATCAATTCATATTGTACTTATATGGGTTAAAAATTGTATAGCCTCCACAACGCCCTAATAGTCAAAATTGTAATAATTACATTTCACTCATGTCTATCATTTTTATAGATGTCATCTGGTCGGATCATATTGGATGTAATTTTTAAAATGAATAAAATAAAAAAAACTCCTTTTGAAACCCCCCAAAAAAATTAAAAGATAGGTAGAAATATAATACTTACGCATATTAAAAAACTTTAATCGTTTTGGTGCAACTGACCTTCACACGACAACTGTTAACGAACACAGAGGTATCAACTATAAACGATTCCACTGCAAATTGAAAAGACATTCTATCACTTTCACAAATGTCATGACAACAAAAATGAAGATGAATGAGTGGTCTTCTCGTCCAATAATTGAATTTTATATCAGGCCTGGAGGACGTGCCGCTGGATACTCTTTATGTCTCTCAGGACATTTTCATAAATAATAAATAAAATAAAATAATTGTTATCTCAATGGACAGGTGTAAATAAAGCAATGAAGTTTAAAAAAAAATGAAATATTAAAAATTAACATTGGAAGAAGATGGTTGACCGTATGAAGTAGATTGTAGGAATATAGTCTGTGTGGCGGTCAATAAAGGCATCAAAATAGTTTTCTTTTACTATTTCCTACCTTTATTGGCCGCCATCTAGACTATTCCTATAATTAATAATTAACATATTCGTATTGAATGTACTGAACGTAAATGAAAAAAAACTACACAAATATTATCGATATACTACAAGTTTTATCATTAATATAACTCAGAGTAAACTATTATTATTGCTTGTGAACAATGTGTTCATTCCAACAACTAATTAGGTAAACAACTAAACCTTTTTCAACTTTAAACATCTTTCGTGATTGAAAGATTTCTCTGTAAGAGAAATACTTTCTTGCTTGATTTTTGTGGTGATAATAATTTTGGAAAATCTTTGAATATTGGCCAGGTGTGGTAGGCAACGACTAGCGGCGGGACTAACAGTACCCGCCGGCCTTGGGGACCGCTAGCGGCCTTTCCCTTTCGGTCGCTCTTACTTTCAGGGGTACTGCAGCGATAAATGTCAAGTACCCTCAACTACTTAGTACATATTTATACCATTTTTATTCATTTATTTTCTCATATTTTATATTTTTTGATTTTAGTGATTTGCATCAATAAGCAACACAAATTAATCGTTAGAACCTTATCATATGGTAAAACGTATTATAACGGTTATTAACGCACTAATAAACAACTAATTTGGATTTTTCTTCTTCTAAATATGATATGGTGAAGTTTTAAAAAAAGTAAATAAAACAATGCAGTTTATCAAATTCTATAATGGATTACCGTGGGTAAGGCTTTAAACCTCATTTCACCTCCAAGAGTTTTGAACTGTAAAATAATTAGGATAGTTCTATGTTTGTAATTATAGTTTCACATTTTAATTTTCTTGAAACCGTAATATCTAATTAGGCCCCTCATCATGTGCATGGGACTAATATACCAATAAAATAGACACGACGAAGGCTAAATCTATTGATATTAATTGAGCCCCTGGCAGCAATACAGACGTCTGTACAAATGAAGATGGAAGTGACGGTACACATAGTCCTTTATTGCAAGTCAAGCTGACAAACGAGGCGTCATTCTTGCCATTTCCTCTCCCAACGGAGTCATGTCCATTTTAAGGTTCCTTTATATAGCCTCAACACGGCCTCCGCGCGAAGGATCTGTGCGGTCCTGGAAGACCTCCCTTGGACAAACAGACCGCAAGAGCCCCATTTCCTGGCAGAAAGGACCGCTATAATGGTGGCGTACTGCAGGCACTTTCACCTGGAGTTTCGTCACCGGGCAAGGGTTCAATGCCAGCCGAAGATAAAAGTATCCCTCTCCCTAGTTGCACACTCATGTCATATAACGGGTAGTTAACGAGAAAATATTAACAGTCATGGTATCTTTGTTATTACCGGATTACATTATAATCTACGGACAACTAAGGAAATAAGAACCTGAGTGGGCTATAGCAAATTTTTGTGAAAATTGAGTTTGTAGTATCAAAGAACTGTAACAACAGATAAGAAAAAGGGACCATCCATCTCTTTTTAATCACATTTTTGACACAAAAGTAGGATTTATTTCCAAAACTGGTCCAAAACAGTAACTTTGTTTTTAAGCCATTGAGAATTAGAATGGACCAACCTTATCACACGTCATTTGTTCAAAAATACTTTAGAATAGTTACTGCTTTGGACCAGTTTTGGAAAAGAATTCTACTTTGGTGTCGAAAATGTGATTAAAAAGAGATGGATAGTCCTTTTTTCTTATCTGTTGTTCTTTGATACTACTGATATCTGGTTCTTATTTCCTTAGTTGTAATCGTTTAGGTGTTAGTTTTATATCATACCTAGGAGCAGACAATGTGGATGTTTTATGATTGTCTTTTCCTTAGTGTTGAACTAATGAAAATAATTCAGAGAAACCGGTATATATGAAAATAATTCAGGTGTAGAACTAATCAATCCAGTTTAGTGGTAGCAACTGAGCAGTTCTTAGAATAAAGAAGTAACTGTCTTCTGTAAGGAATTAAATAAGGTAACAAACAACCATACATGATACCTTGCAATATGTATTGTAGTTCATCAAAAACGCCAATATCCATATCAACACTATCTGCAACCAAGGGGAAGATCTAGTTTCATTCAAAAAATGTCGAGCCGCTGGCTTATTTTTATTTAATTTCAGCTTCTGTTATTAGCTGCATTAAGTGTTGATAATATGTTGTCTTTTACTCTGCAAACACTCAAATATCCGGGAAATCTTCAACTTCTTATTTTGTATTTCACATTTTAGTTTAGCATTTATGAATGTTTTTTGCACCCAAATCACATCGATAATTTTTCCTTTAAAAAATAATTTTTTAAAAAATTTTTCCTTTAATTTATTACTTTAAAAACAAAAATAATCAGGAAACAATTATTCAAGATTAAAACTTATAATTATAATTTAGTAATATCACGCAATTTAAAACATATTTGTTTACTTCTATAATATAGGTGAGATAGTTTATAGATAATAACGTATAAACCGTATAGGATGGATAACTTTACTTGAAGATCAGTTTTTAAATTAGCAAAAATGTTACAAGTAGACATTAATAACAAAAATTTGTTATTGTCAGTAAAATAAAAGTAATAAAAAGTAAAGAGTCCCACTTTGGTTTGATTGGTTATGTAGTTAGTTAAAAAAAATAATTTAAATTATAGAACCACTTCCCTCCTCCGAAATACTAAAACAAATATATATGTGAAGTTATAATACGATCTTTCGCTGAATAAGCAGATCGAACGTTCATCAGAACCCTCTTTCCGACCATTCTGTGCCACTGTCATATTGATACTATAAGTACAAGAGACAGGGACCATTTTATTGAGGTTGACGAAGCTCCTGTAAATATCAGAGGTTTTCGCCTGCATTATTCGTCCCCCGAACCCTGGCTGGAGAGGAGAGCCTCGTCACGCCCTTCACCTTTCGAGCAGGATCCGGCTTATTTTGCTTATCATCAATTACTTTCATTTTTTTTAAAGTTCAAATTAATATCATAATCCATTCTGCTATAAAGTATACTTAAACTTTCATATTCCGCGACTCAGCTCTGAACTAGCAAATCCGAGCTTAGACATCTTAAGCTTAAACATCTGTGATGGCGTTTTTCGAATGCACTTATTTTGACAGTCAAGTATTTTTTTAATTTTTTTTTTATGTAAATTGAAATTGATAGATATATTTATTGATAGATATTACAATCTGCCACACAGTTGTGGGCAATAGGTAATAGCGATGAATGATCTTATACATACTAAAATAAAAAAATAAAATAAACAAAACTCTCTTAAAATATATACAAAAAAAGAATAAAAAATATGAACATAATCGAACTATCTGTATGAAAAATAAATAAATAAAATAACATAATGATAAAATAATATATACAATATTTACACAATTGACCTGAGGATCCCTGAGCCCACTCTATCCCCCACGTGTGAGGGGTAGAGCAGAGCTCAAAAGATCCCAGCGCATCCCTCTCGCCACATCACTGGTAATGAGTCAGTGGAGGCTGAGCAAGTGCGCTAAAGTCGCAAACACTCAACTTGGACAGTCGAGTATTAGATGTAATATACCAAGTATTACCTAAGTTAATTAAATAAATTATATTTTGTATATACATTTTGAAAGTATTCAATGCTTATGAAAAGGTATACAAATAACTAATTATACATCAATTACTGAATATTAATATTTATTATATTATTCGCCATGTTAATAATACTATAGGTTCTGGTGTAATTAATTTTAATTCCGATAGTTCCGCTTAGTAATTATTATTCTTTACAATTACAAATATAAATTGGAAATAAAAGGTTAAATTTCGAATATATTTATAAACGATTTTTTTGGGACCCTAATTATATTAGAATTATTTTAAAACTATTGTTGCATATATTCATATTTATAATTAACTATATTTTCAAAGCTGTTAAGAAATATACATTTATTAATTAATATTTATAATATGTCGACTTATAATTTAAGAAAACCAAACATTAATTTTTTGTGATAGATCTAAATGTAATGCTGTGCCAACTTTACAATAAGGGCCCTACGATCCATAGGTCCCTTAAATCCTAGGACTCTTAAAACTAATAAAATATAAATTGAGAAGTGCGATAACGATAAATAATAATGAAAAAAAGATTATCTATATAGATAATCCTTAGATATTCATTGATAGATAATCCAAAGTTATTCCGAAAATAATTTGAATAATTTAGAGGGCTCCCACATCCATAAGTGATTAAAGATTATGGCACTCAAAAGGTTAAACAGCAATGGATGATTTTTTTTCATGACAAAGGATCATGTATAACATTTCCTATTAGTTGAAAACTTAGGAAATTGGTGATTAATTTAAACCTCATAAGGATGATTTAATAGAAATATTAAATATTAGATTTATTATTTCTTTATTTATGAGAGATATTAAACTCTTACAATAAGCAGTATTTACTCAATATTTTACAATTTTTCATTTAATTTTGGTAAATATTGGAATCGGTTAAAGTAGGTTAAGTGTTCTACACGTTGTTGAAAATTTTGAAATTCTGCCTTAAACCACTTTTCCTATCTTCCCTAGATATTTTGTTTCTCAAAAACAAATAAATGGTGAAAGAACCATATCGATTTCAAAATATTCTGCAGGATGTGGATTACTTAAGCTATATTAGTATTTTTCTGATATAATTTTCTATAAACTACTCAGAATTAAATAAAAAAACATGTCTCGTATATGAGATGTTAATTAAAACAAGAAAATGATATATGAAAAATTATAAAAAGTAAATTATTTATTTCAAAACAAAATGTCTTCTGATCCTTTTTCTTAACTATCTTTATTTTTTATTTATTAATATTGTAATCGATATTAACCATAATTATTATTTTTTTTTTTAGTGTTTATATCGTTTTAATTCATGATTTGTGTTAAAGAACTTTAATATTAGCTATCTGAAAATGTATTTTTATAGAGAACATAGGTGAAAGTTTAAAATATTTTTCTGAGTCCGGGTATGGCTTATTTTATTCATTTACGTAATTGTGTGACTTTGAATCAGAACAATTGGATTCAGAAATTAATTAGTGCTTTAATAATATTATTTATATTATGCTAATTATCAGAAATTAACTAATTAGAGCAACTAACATGACCTATTTACAAATCCATTGCGTCTGTCGTACCAGGAAGATGAAGAAAATCTAAGGTATATTAATTAGAAGTCCTCTTAAAGAGAACTTACCTACTGAAACCAGGTTATGCTTTAAGAAATTCGAGAACTTTGAAGCAGTGAGAAGAGATTCTATGTCTCAGTTGATGACCAGGTTCAACTGAATGAGAATTCAAAAAAGTAAAAAAAGTAAAGGAACCACTAATAGACATATTTTAATGAGAGGAACAGAACTGGTTTGGTAATGTGCAAAGAATACTGGCCATCTGATAGTAAAAAAACAGCCTAAAAAAACAACACCAAAAAGACAAAAAAAAATACCTGACCAGCTCATCCGTCTGTATTTCAACTGTTGGGTTTGAAAGGACCAAGCATGTTATTTCTTAAGGTATAGTAATAAATAGAGACCGGATTTTCGGGCAATCACATCTTTTGTCCCCTAGCTTTAATTCAGCCAAGCCACGACAGAAATTCCAACCATGGAAAAGCCATTGTAATAACACTGATTGTTGTGTTTCAAAATATTATACGTTTTGGTGTTCCTCCACTAATTTGCACGTTTTCCAGTACAAAATTACATTTTTTAGTATAAATTACACAATTTTGATTTTTGATAATATGGTTATGTATGCCAATATTTATTTATTTTAATTTCATGTTATGATTTTTTGCTTATTTGATTTACTGTTTAGAATAGGCAAATTTTAAATAAGGAAATGCAGTGGTTAACATCTAAGTAGAATTGATTCTAAAAAAAAATCGTAGAATAGTATGAAGTAGTGGCGTCGGGTATCCATGAAGAAGCCCCTGAAGAATAATCTTGTTATAGATATTGTTCATTGTTATTTTTGTTAACTTCGATTCCCGCTCTAACACTTCATTTTATCTCTGCTTTTTTAGTTTTTACAAGTTATTTTAAATTTTAAAAATTACTCAAAAATTCCTTCGAGGCATTGACGAAAAATGCCTCAAGGCAGCAATGTATGTTCTCTAGTTTTTTTTTATGACTCCTGTTTATTTATGACATACGAGGGGAAGGGAGATTATCTGTAGGTTAACACTCAATTCTAATCATGGTGGGACAACCACAGAAATAATAGTCGACCCCCAGGCCGGATTCGAACCTATGTCGTTGGTATCAAAAAGCAAAAATTTTTTGGGGGGAAAAACGAAAAAAAGCGTTTTAACTCTCGACTACGAACGCCCCTCTCTAGTGATAACCGTTTTATATAGCTAGAGATTGCTAAGTTGCACACATCCCAATGGATAACCAAATTCTCCTCTTGCTCCAACTCTCAGAACACTCCCCAGAGTGACTTCCTGCACCGCCCTCCCCGATGACATTTAGAGACATGCTAATAGCTCCAGCAGGAGGAAATAAAACTAGAAGCTGTCCTTGTTCTCTCCTTGAGCAGCAACCATTGCCACTTACCTTGACTCCACAACAAAAAGTACACGAGCCAACGTTTTCTTTATTTTATGTATGAATAGCTAATTAAGATAACGGTAGGGCTCCAGCGAGTGATTGTTAAAAAGAGAAAAGATAAACGCCTCCATTACCTTTCATAATGTCCACTATTATAAAATATGTAAAGGTGGCATATTATAGTGAATATCATATATTATCTTCTTCCTAAGGTATTTGAAATTTGAATATTCACTAAAATATAATTTATATAGCTTCAAATATATTTATATACATAAGATTTAGTCAATAATATCAACTATATTTTGGCGGCGTTTTGAGCTTATATGTTGGCATTCAATTGTTCTCATATCCAATTCTTACAATAAAAAAAAACAACATTTTATTGAAAAAGCCGATTATTAAACAATAAAATATATAGAAAACAAATTGAGATTAATAAATAGAAAGATTACTTACAATTATTTCACTGATTACAATCATAACTGATGCATCCTATATTGACTAACTAAGTCGAACTGTCTACTACAAGTTTTGGAATAATACTAAGAAAGAGTGAAATGAAGAAAGTTAATTGTTATTATTTACTTAGCACCCTACCCTGCCTGTTAATGTGGGGTGTAGCAATTTGGATGTTCGCAGCAGTGGGTACAACTCATTGGTACAATCAAGACAGTTAACATATGCTTTAAGAGGCCTTGTTAGTTATCTTCTCCTCTCCTACCCAGGGAGGAGTGAGTAGAGCCCACAGCTTCCTTCCACCTATACAAGAAGACCTTGTAGTGCGCGTAGTTTTCTTTATTCATCAGCTCTGGGAGATCGCTCACCATTACAACGTTGAGTCCTGTCTCCTTCATCATCTTGGCTTTCAGTGCCCCAAAGGGCATAGCTGCTCGGCGGTCTCCGAAACCCGACAACAAGGCATAGGGGATCAATGTTTATGCCATGTGCGGCGGGCTTAGCTCGGAAACCTCCATGCCCCATGAAGAACTGTGAGATCCAGTAGTCGGGGAGGAACCACGTTGATTCCAGGAGTGAACCAACGGTAGGAAAGAACTTTTTCAGGGTAGCACCTTTTGAGCTATCCACCCACCATCGGTTCTATTCTTGCAAGGTTTCTTCTTGGAGGATCCATCCTCTTCCATCTGTTTGGGTCTTCACCAATACAAAAGAAAGGTAATTTGTTTTTTCCAGACCCGATAACACTGAAGACAAAGACAAATTTGAGCTACAATCCAATATAGTATATGAAGTCCCCTGTTAATAGAACCGAGGGAAATCCTATTTTAAACGATATCTAAAACGAAGTGTATCAACACCTTGATACTACTGAACTACAATTACAAAATTCCTTACAAATCAGACGAAAATGCCCTCAGCAATCATTTCTACAAACAGGGCACAGATTCAAAATTTGAAACTCCCCAAATCTTACATCTCAAAAAAATAAAAAATAAAATAAAAATAAAAATGATCTTTTTTATCGTTATCTTATGCCATTATTAGCGTCGAGGAAAAAAAAATTATCACCATGCCAAAATATAGGAATCGGGGTAAAAAAAAATAAATCGGATTTACAAAATTTAAATTGATGTTATTCAAATGTTATAACAGTAATATATAAATAAATATAATTATTGCAAAATAGAAATAAACATACCACTTGCTGAAAAAAATAGTAAGGATCTGGAAAAACCATATAACCCACACTTACCGTTCTCCATATTATTCATGCTTAGGTGTATTCTATAATTTGTCCGGGTTAGTTGTAGGGTTAGAACTTGTCTGTTAAAATTCCAGATTTATAAGAAAGTGGAATGCTACCAAAATAGTGAAAAAAGGAAATTAAAATATCCTCAGAGACGATCAAAAAATTAAAATATTTTATCTTTATACTAATTATTAATTACTAACCAATATCAAGAAATTAGAACGCGAACGCAAATGTATATCCCCGAGTAAAGAATTGAAAGGAGTGAAATCATTGCGATACCCTAACATACATAGTTACTAGGCAACAGAAGAAAAAACTGGGGCCAAACTTTTGTTTTTGTTCTAAGTTTTTATCAGACCATTATATTAAAATTATTATTTTTTTTAATCTTACTCTTTTTCTTTCCCTTTTATATTATATATGATATTAACAGTAAGTAAAGTTGAAATGCGAAGAGATCATAATTTTTTACTATATATTTAGGTTTCGAGACACACCTTAGCCCAAACATGAGGTATATCGGGATTATAATTCGAAAACATCTAAATATATTCGGCTATCTCATCTAACCTTTATCGACTACCAGTTTTACCTCTTGGAAAATAAAATAAGAGTAAGACAACCTTAGGGTGATTATCTTTTTTTTTTATTGCTATGAAGGAGGACAAAAATATTTTTTTTCTCATTTCGTTTCCATAATAAGGGTTATATGCGTGATCAATATCAAATTTTCAATACCATGAGACGATTTTCGCATTTGGCCACCAATTGGAAATATTTCCCACTATACGCGTGGTGTAGCACCAAATGGAAATTGTTATGGGGATTAATCATGAGTTCTAATGATGAGATCATGAAAAAAATAATAAATAAAATAAAATATAAAGTAAAATATTGTATACAAAAAAATGCAATCCTTCCCCGCCGGACCCACCCCGCTAAGACCCCCGGGGAGTGACGGTCCAATATCATATTAAAAAGCGCCTGAAATTAAAAAACGGTATGAATAGATAAATTAAAATATTAATTTCTTCTCACACTAAGTGAAAGAACATAATTAAATTAAAACTAGAAATTTACCGGCCAGTTCGATATTTAACTATTTTGAACTTAAAATGAAAGGGCAATTTAGGGCTTACGATATTCTTTTTTGTCTGAATATAAATATATATAGGTGCAATATTTCTCATATATTTATTACTTACAATCTACTTAACACAATCTTGGATTTGTGCTGTTTCTGTAATGGTGCCACGAAAGTGGCTTATCAGATTTCAAAGGTTACGTCAGTTCTGGTTCTGTAGGCGGCTGACATTTGGAAAACCGTTACTTGGCAATCAATTATTCTGTATCATTAGGAAATGCAAAAGCTGTTGCATAAATCCTACTATTCCAGTTACACCATCCACGATGCAGCTTTTTATGGTCAGTATTGGCCGAGCATATTGCCTTCGATTTTTTTGCTATGGTTAACTTAATTTAGCTGAGCATTTAGTTTAACTCTGTTATAAACATGCATGAGAATCGGTCCGCAATTCAAATATAATTTTATTATCTTTATTTTACCTTTGTAAGCTAGCTAGATTTTTTCTGAACAAGTGAAGTTCTTTGAAATTCGAGGGATGAATTTTTAACTTTTATAAAACACATCATAATCATAAAAGTTTCTTTTAAAATATAATGCATAATAAAACTGATGGGTAAGTACATAATTTCCAAAATTAACGGTATAAGGATAAATTTATTGTTTTTTATTTATAAGTTAGAGGGAAATTCAATCAAATTTAAAAAAAAAATATTGTTTGCAAGTTTTGCCCACCTGTATAGCCCCTCTAAATTGAGTTGGGGGGTTGAAAATTTGTATGCAAATTAAGTTGTTGTTACAGAAGTGCCTACCATAGGCCTCACCTATTTTCTTCCTCCCCCAGCCTCTTGTTTTGTGGCTTATAAAGATTAATGAAATTTAATTTTCACACAAAAACAACTAAAGTCGTATGGTAAGGGAGCAATGCTACTCTCGATTTTATTGTTATTTATTCTTATAATTCAGTTTTGAAAAAAATTTAGTATTATTAAAAAAATGTTTATATGTATATATAGTTGACCGTAAGTTAAGTATCGGCGAAAGTCAAATGTCAAAAAAGAGAAGAAGGAATAAGATGTAACACGTTTGAACTGCTGTAACATACTATCCTTTATTGGGTTCCGCACAT
>NW_027114363.1:50462-59840 GCF_000696795.3 Halyomorpha halys | reverse complement strand
AGTCAGCTGACATCGAAGTACCAGCTGACTGTAACTCGTAAAAATTGATATATAGGAAGATGGTCAGGGTTGTGGTCAAAGGAGAAACAAAAATAATTTACAACTATTTATTTTCAGACGTTTCGCCCCACTTTGTAGGGCTTCATCAGTGCTGTTCAGAACAAACGGGTGAACAGTGCTGAACAAAACAGTGAACAGTGTTCACCCGTTTGTTCTGAACAGCCCTGATGAAGCCCT
The DNA here is from genome assembly GCF_000696795.3 of Halyomorpha halys. NCBI lineage: Eukaryota > Metazoa > Arthropoda > Insecta > Hemiptera > Pentatomidae > Halyomorpha > Halyomorpha halys. Next base: position 59,603 of record NW_027114363.1, on the reverse strand, counting down.
ACAAAGTGGGGCGAAACGTCGGAAAATAAATAGTTGTAAATTATTTTTGTTTCTCCTTTGACCACAACCCTGACCATCTTCCAATACATATATTTAAAAAATGTCTTTATTTAATAGCTTCTAACAAAAACTATTAAAATCACCAATTTTTAATTTTATTTATTCTATATTTCTTCTTTTGTCTTATATTCATTGTAATTGTAAACTAAGTCATAAAATGTATATCATCAGATTTTGAATTTCTAATGATATTCTACCTCTAAATATGATGCCTCAGTATCATTTGAATTACTGCCTAAGTTACGACTTAATATACTTCGTGGTATAAGATGTAAACTATCTGAATAATTTTCAAATATTTTAAATTTTCATTCGTACTAATAAACTGAAGTTTAATTCCGTAGATTTAGCGGAGGAGTTCAACATGTTATGGCTCTCTGAAGAATTTAATAAACTCTGAAACCATTGAAGTAGGAAAAAGCTTTACAAGTGGAACGGAAAGAGAAAAAGGGATTTATCTTATCTGATGAGTCAAATGCAGTTACTAAGCAAACGAAATGATTGGAACTGATTTGATAAATTTTAATATTAAATTGAATTTTCATATTTATTTGTTAAATTATTGCAAGTAATTTTATATTTTTAAAATTCTATCTTGCGTTTTATATTATTTTATCATGACATTCACGAACCAAATTTTTCGAAATATGTTTTAACATTTAATTTCACTTTATTGAAGAAATATTTTATTAATGTTAGGTATGTTGCCGATTTATCCAGAACCAGATATCAATCCTGTGATAAACTCTCTGTCCACCCAAACTAACTTATTTCTAACCTTCTTCATTAGTTGATAATCATCCTGAAATGGAGTTAGCCTTGAGATCTTCTCCAGTAGAAATGTTATTCGATTTCTATCAAAGGGTAGTTTCTCCACAAGACTATGCTATTGTAATACATTGAGCTATTATTATAGTTAACTGTAGATTAATAGCAGATAAACACAAAAAAAACAAAAGCTTATTAATTTGTGCCAACGTTTTGACCTGAATTTCAGACCTTCATCAGAGATGCTCTGGCAGAATGTCTGACAAGAGACTTTTAACTCTAGAAACGAATATGTGAAAACACAAAACCCCCATATCTAATTATTATACATACTAAGTACTATAAATAAATTAGTAGTTATATGTACATTTATAAAAGATTGAAAATGATTTTAACATATTCTTCAAGCGTTAAAAAAATATATATAAAAAATATTTTAGCACAAATGCATTAATTAATTAAAAAAATAATTAATAAATAATTTTAATAGATTTAATTATGTTAACTCTCCTAGCATTCTTAAAAGGTCAAGACTAAGACTTCACTTAGGGATTTTCGTGAATATTTAAGATCCATTAACTCATCATAAATAACTTAAGGCTTATTAATTAATACAGTTTAGCGCTAAATCGAATTTACGTCATGTCGTACAAAATGAAGTTTGGCCGTTCAGGTAACGAGGCATGGTTTAATGTCAGTACACCCTAAATTAGATCTGCGTGGGTACTTAATGATTTTTACATCAATGGCTCCAATCAAGTTAAGTATTTGAAAAGGTAGAAGCATAGTAATTGACAGTTTTTGTAATTTTTCTAATATTCTTGCAGAAGAATACATTATTTTCTGGTTTAGAAAGAAACTGGTCTTTCACAATGCGGTACACACTAACATCAAACATTAAAGTACAAAATATACTTTCAATAGACATTGGCTAGCAATCGATTTATTATAGAACTAGGATAAAATAATTATTATAGATCATATAATTTTATCAAAACTTAGTGCAAAATAAATTACTTTTCCAAACAGGTTGGGGTTAAACTGGATGTGCAAAAAGAAGTCCTTATAAAATTCAAATAGTTCTTTTGTGGCAAAATTTCAAATTATTTAAAGCACGAAAATTCTCAAAAAAAAAAAAAAAGAACAATCCGTCACCCAGTTTTAAATCGTTCTGGAATTACATCGTTTTCGAAATTTGTGTAAGTGCATATTATGTAAAATACATTTATAGACAAATCAAATGCTATAAGATACAGTTTTATGTGTGTAGGCACATTTTTTGACGGACAAGATTCAACTTAAGTCGAATTCATCTTTAGCCAGTATCCAAGGAACTGAACCTGAGATAAGTACGAAGACTTATACGTAGAGTCTGTATTTTATAGATAATTTGATGAAAATTTATTCGTTATTTATTGACAAAAATTTGAGATTTTTTATTTCTCAAATAGCTACGAGGTTTTTTTGGAACTCATTCGAGAGATGGAATGAGCCAAAATTATATTAGTTTCTATGACTTTTTTTTAAACCGGAAATTCCCAATTCTTTATGGCCTGTTTTAAAGAGTATCAACCAATTATTCGAGTTTTGTACTCAAGAGAAAAAATTACGATGTGCGTTGATGTTTTGCCCCTGAAATTTCAATGTTAAAAATTTTACTACTTTACTGTTTATAACTAGCTCTGGTCGAGAGAAACCTATGAGTAAAATAGGTCAGACTCAGACACCTTCACTTGATGTCAAACTTATTTTTATAACAGGTTTTACAACAGGCTATTTATAAATGCATAGTCAAGTTTCTTCGGCTTTTTTTAACACGTCGCAGTGGCATTCTTCTACGTCCGATATTATTACACTCATCAACAAATGCCGTAATTTATTTTTGTTTTTAGTATAAAGTAAATAAAACTAGAAAAGTTTTCTATAAAATTATTATGTAATAACAAGAAAAAAAAAAGATTGCTATTTAGTCTTCGAAAATTTATGGTAACATTGCATGTGATATTATATTAATATAATCCGATATTCAGTTACAATTATTAATATTCTTAAACCTGAAAAATTACTATCGTTTAGGTACTTGACTTGTTTAAAAAAATAAATCCGCCATTACTATTAATTCCCAATCGAAATAATTGAAAAAAATATTTTTTTAAATCCTCAACCGTAAAAAATAAAACCATATCAGAATCATTCTTTTTTTTATTAATTTCACTTTTACTTATTATTAAAACCTTTTATCATTAAATCTTTTATTCTTCACTTTTTCATTTTTGTTATCTTGCTAAAATTCTTATAAATTCATTACTGTTTAAATTTATACAATTAAAGGCAATAGATTAGTTTAATTTTTATTTAGTGAGTTATATATTTACGTGAAAAAAATTTGAACCTTCCAATATAAATAAAAAATTTGTACACATATGCATGCCTAACTCTTATTCAATTTTATTTTTTATGAATATGGGTTTATTAGGGTTATAAACAAAATAAAATAATTTTATTGGCAATTAATAACTGAAAGATGAATTCCACCAGAAAAAAATGCAATAATTATAAAGTTGTTCATATATAAAAACATACATAAAAATAAAATGAACATTATTATTATTTTGTAGGCCTAGATTTGGAAAAATGTAAAATTTTATTGTGATATCTTGATTCGTTGAGAATTACAGAACTCCTCATAACGGGGCTAAAAACAGAAAACAGGAAGTATTGGAAACAGGAGGTATTGGATGCAGAGGTTTCCCTAATTTAGCTAGAGATATGGGAATAGGTGTCATTTTACACTATATTCCATACCCTTTCATATGATATGGAATACTATATAGGTTATGATTAGTTAACATTTTTCAAAATCTAATTTAATATTACTTTTCTCAGAAAGTACATATTTCTGATAATTACAAAATTAATTTCTAGAATAGGATGGGCTAATGTAAATCAAAGGACAGAAAAAAAATGTGGGAGCTACATCTTGAAACATGAACATAAAGTTCCAGCCACTCCTTGTCACTCCAAAAATCCATAAACGATTTCATCTTTATCGTTGTCATTCTACGTTCCATTTGGCATAGCAGGGGTTGAAGTGGATTAATCATAATTGGCCACCTTAGGATATCCTCAAGACTGACCTAACTCTAAACACCTTTAAAATTCCATCTGAAACAGTTCTGTATTGAGAAGCACCTTGAAGTGGAGGAATACAATTACAATTTACCTTAACGAAGCAACAATATTCTTTTATATCAATTTTAAGGTAGACGTGTCAAGTGTAAATTTTGGAATAAAACGACTAGGTAGTTATAATCTAGTTCTTATATTTGAGGAAGTTCAAACAAATTTACTTGCATATTTTAATGAATATTCTCATTTCTTATCAATTGATATTTTTTTTTTGTATTAATACAATACAGCAAATGTAAATTCGGTACTTTTCGGTATTTCCTATAATGAAACACAGGTCATTGAACTGTCGACTTAACCTACGCTCTTAAAGTAACAGAATGAAGCCTGATAAAAAAAAAGCTAAGAAGCGGTTAGAGCCGAAGAGATGGAGATGAGTACAATTTTCACACAATGGCCCCCTCGAGAGGATATGGCCCATTACAGTAATCCTTGTCAATTGCCACGTCTCTAATTAGAGTAATACATTGGATAATGCAGGCTCTGGTATCATGGCTTCAATTTAGCGATACGTTTTTGTTTATCAATGCTTAACAATTTAATTCTTTAATGCTAGTGTAAACTTACAAATCAAATAAGATAGGGACAAATAATAGATTAGAATAACAAAAAAGGCATGTATTGCTAAGAAATAATAATAAAGTTATAAATAAACCTAATCATTGTTTATTTTCATACAATACTAAATCCCTCTCCGCAGAACAAATCCTTCATGTATAAATAAGTTAGATAAGATATTACCTCCACCAGAAAGAGACTAATTAATTACTTTTTGGAACGGGTTGAGACAGAATATTAAAATTATTACAAAATTATTATTATTATGATTACTGTTAAAATATTATAATGAAAGTTCCAAAACAAATTCTTCAATCTCCCATTTCGCAGTAAATACCTGCCAAGATTTCACCTGTTCGTATATCATTACGGAAAAAAAAGATAAGATTATATATTAAATGAAAAAATAGAAAAGATACGTATCTCACTCAAACGTTCTAAAAAGAACTGCCCAAACAGAGATAACGCATGATTACATGACGGTACAACATATGTGTAAGGTATTTTACTTAAACCATTGGCGTGGGATGTGTTATATCTTGTATTTATTTGTAATTTTTTTGTTCTGATGTCTGCATTGGCGAGACGTTGGCTGGTTATTTATCTTCTTACTAGAATAAATAATAATAATACTAGATAAATAATACTTTATTTATCTTTAAATTGTAATTAGACCCATCTTAAAGACGGTTTTAACCAGTCTGTCTCACTTACTCACTCCCCCTCTCTCTCGACTTAATACCTTTGATTTATTATTTATTTATAAACCTTATACCTGTTATAATAAATTTATTACAGAAACAACTTTGAAATGGACAACAGGAAGGAGCTCTACAGTATCACTAACATCAATTTCAGAAACCTTCAGATGGGTTTTATTTTTTAAATAATTAAATTTCACGTTTTAAATTATTATTAACTCTCGCAGGGCAAAACAATAAAAAAGTTTTAAACAATTATATGACTATTATTATAAAAGCTGTATGAGTACCTCTTACATGTTTGTTTGTAAGGAAGGAAACGTTAATACCCACCAACAGTACTTTTTTATGGCTGAAATCCAATGTTGTTACTCATTACGCAATAATTTTCCTGTAACAACATAATAATATAGGGCATTGAAAAAATTACATTCATAAAAAAAATTTTTAAGATAAAATTTATTATACATTATAAATTAGTTAAATGTGACCGAAATAATTCAAACTATCGTATTAAATTAAAAAAATTAAATATACTACACAGGATAATATTATCAAATTATTTAATATTTTTTATATATAAGAAATACTATTACTTTTCATTGAAAAAAGTCAATAATTAAATATAAGGGGCCCTTCTTTGAGACTAAATAATATTTCTACAAGGCTTTGCCGTATCGAAAGAATTTTGATCCCTTTGAAGTTCTAAAAGCCATTATGCCACTCAAAAGAGCCATTTTCTTCTTAATCTGATTAGTCTTTCCAATTTCTGTTTGTCCTTATCGACTTTCCTTTATCGTTTGTTCACTCTACGACTTACTGCTCTTTGCCATATTTTAAATAAAAGAAGTCACCAATATTAGGAAATAAAAGTGAATTTACACTGGAGATAGTTTTGCTGATAAAATATATTATTAATAATTTTGTTGCGCTATTTACACCCCAATGTTATTGATATTATTTTTTATAACAAAAATGTTAACAATATTTGATGTTACTAACAGTGATAACATGTTAATATTAATGCGATTCTTTGATATCTGGTCAATATGTGGACATATAAATGTAATTAACATTTTTGTTAAAAATACCTTTTTTTAAATTTAATTTTATTTATTTAAAAAATTACATCCAATATGATTCGACCAGTTGACAACATCTATCGTTCGGTGCCAAAATAACACATATAAATGATAGACATAAGTAAAATTTAAATATTACAGTTAAGACTATCAGGGCCTTGTGGGCTATACAATTTTTAAGGTAAGTAACTGCATTATGAATTGATCTAAAGTGATACAATTAATATTTTAATAAACAACTACTAACATGAAAATAAAGTAAAAATTAAAAATAAAATAATTAAAAAAGAAAAAAGAAAAAATAATAAAAATAACTGAAAGGAATTTGAAGTGAATAATAAAGCTGCAAATTTACAATTAATGAATTAATATAATAATTAGAATAAAACAGGATGCTACAGAATATGGTAAAAATAAGGGTCCAATAATATCTATTACTAAGCACAGTAATGTATGTGGTTAATATAAATTGTAATATAAAAAATGAATTATGTGGAGCTAAGATAAAATACAGGCAGATATGGTCATTTGGTGAATCAAAATCAGTTACTGGGAATCATAGAAGTAAGAAAGTACAAAGTTAAATATTTATTTTTTATTTTGTGGTTGATTTATTTATTAGTTCTTCTGGTTAACGATTGAACAGATATGGTACGATATAGTTTAATGTACGTTTACCAAACTTATTGTTATAGTGAGTTTCAATAAATTAATTTTTTTAGATTTATAATTTCTTTTCTAAATAAATTATTATCTATAAATTTTTAGATAATTCTATAAAAATAAAATAGTTTAGTAATCAAAATAAAATAAAATAGTTTACTAATCCAGCTGATTATTGTGTTTATTAATAAAAAAAAGAAAAAAAAAAAGGAAATATATCTGATAATTGAGGACATGAGTAGATGAAGAATGGACAAATAAAATAACATTAAAGAATTATATCTTGATGGTAAAATTTATTAGTCATAAAAAAAACTGTTTTCTTTCTCATTGTAGGGCATGACTATACAAGCAATAAAGTTGTATTATTAACTGATCCTCAAAACCCACCAAAAAAGAAATATATATATATAAAGGCCAATCTTGTGTAATTATGAAAATATAAATTATAATAAAAATATTTAGTGATTAGAAACATACATCGTTTAAATTAATTGTAACAATGATCACAAAATAATTGACATTAAAGTTACTGCATGTACTTGCGCTCATGTATATTATAACGGGAATCGGCCTCTAGAATATTGATGATAATGTTAACAAACTTAGATAGAACATGTAGTAGAGATCTGTATCGGTGGTGCGGTAACGCATACATAACACAAGGTGCCCTGTGCATCTGCTGTGGTTTATATATAATGTTATAAATTAGCATAATGAACCCATTTAATCGTGTCTACCATCTAGCAAACTTCAAGGTATCAAATTATTACACTGTTCATTGAAGGTAAAATAATCAAGTTTCATTTCGAACAATTATTTTCAACCTGGGTCAAAAAGTAGAATAGTAGAATGGAAAACATTGCAAAATCAATAGGACCAGATAGATATCTCTGAAAGGTAAAAATTTATTACAACACACTGAAATATCCCACACTTCGAAATGTCAACCACACGCATTTATATAATCTTTTCCAAAGAAAATGAGCAATAAATCAAAAGCTAAAGCTATATTTTAAAATTTAGAACGCTAGTAAAAATTTAACGAAATTAAAAATATTACAGTCAATTAGCAAAATTCATAGCAACACATAAAAACGTTTACGAGACTTTTAAAATTAATATACTTAAAAGACAAGGTTGTTTTAAACAATTGTTTAGTTAATTTATTATAGCCAGTCCTTATCCTCGTTTGTTATTTCCTATTAACACTTAATAGATGAAAAATTTCTATTAAAGTTAAATATTATTTAAGTAGATGTAATGGAACTTTTTTTAAAAAATAATAAAATAACCATACATTTATTCATATATGAAGAAAATAACAATTCAAGGCCTTGGAGACGTGTATCGGTAGAGGAGCTTTATTTTGCCCTTATGTTATTTATGAGAGATAATGTGGTCAGTAGTGGTTTTCAACTTCCTTATCCACCCCTTAAGAAGACAAGGTATTAGTTACAGGACCGATTGGACTGTTTAATATATGCCGGTTAAAAATTACCTCTGTCTGCCTAATCTCGATTTTAAATATAATTGAACAAAAATCTTAAAAATAACGTCTATTGAGAATTATACAATGTTTTAACGCGTTTAGTCACCAACCCCTTAATTAATTTCATACAGTCTGTACATTTTTTTTTATGAAAAAGAATATTAAGATTGTCTTGTAGTCACAACAAAGGATATTTTTAACGAGTCGTGAGTTCCTTCTGTGGATTTTATTCAGGTAAATATACTTTGAAAATTTGTTCTTCTTACTTGCGTAAGAATAATAATAATGTTCATCTTATAATTTTAAATACTACTTATATACAATATATGCATATGCATACATTTGAGAAAATGGTCATTCTACATTTCGCTGCTTTGCATGAACAGTGACATATTTAAGAAAAAAAAAATTGTATTCACCAAATGCTATAGATCATACCCTAGACTGTGGTTAATTTTGACAACTTAACTGGCTTTGGGACAGACTATAGTGGGACACTAGAACAGAACGTGTGAATATCTTTGCAATAGGTCCATTTCAAAATTGGGCCAATTAATTTTTTTTGTCAGATTTTCCATTATTTAATCAAAGCAGCTGTGAGATGGCAACACTGCGTGGGCAACACTGA
>NW_027114363.1:41381-44092 GCF_000696795.3 Halyomorpha halys | reverse complement strand
TCTCTCTTATTTCTCCTTTTTTGTAAAAAAAAGACTATAGCCCCTACAGCAGCGATTTATTAATAGAATAAAGACGAATTGTCAATAATTAAACAAAGTATACACGTATTGTGTAAAAAACCTTGGTTGAAAGCTTAGTTTTGAGATTATGTTGACATAAGAGTTTAAAATGTTTCTGTGAGGTTGTGAAATCAATAAAGGGTTTGGAGTTAATCAGATTGGAGACGTAATGGCCGATGTCAAACAGTCTCTTATTCATCCAGATCGTGACTTTCCTCAAACCTCAAGAATTTGTGGCTAAAGAAAATCATCGTGAGACATCATCCATCTGGAACAAGGCTGGAATCCAGGATCAATAAGTATCTCGATTCCTTCACTTTCTCAGATATTGATTTAACTAGGTAAACACATAGTCTGGCATTTGAATGAGTTAAGTGATCCCTAAGAAATAGGTCATAGTTCAAGAGAGTTCTCTATTCCTTGCTAAAAAATTCAAATCAGCGCTGGGAATGAACCTACTGTCAATTGGGTGATGAGTATGGGTCAATATGGGTGAGTCTGGTGATGTAATTTTCATACATAGTTGATTCATTTTTCATTAATTATAAAGCGTTATAATTAATGAAATCTTAAAAAAACATTTATACGGTTTAAGGTCATTCATTAAAAAAAAAAAACTGTTAATTTTACAGACGATTTAGGGCTACATTTAGTTAGCAGGTCAGTTCTTCCTGCTGTATTTGACCAAACCTCCATTTACCGTATTATATCCTGATAAAGTTGTCTACCGATAACACCCACTTCTTGTATTTAAACTTCATCTTTTATCTCATCGATATCAATGATTTCTTTTTCACAATATGGTGCATATATATTTACAAAATGAAGAAGATGCTAAGACTAAGATAAAGTGAAGTTGGAGATTGGCATAAACATAAATTTTATGGACAAATCATTTCATATCAAAAAATCATGGTATATAAGATGCAAATCATTAACTTGGAAATATAGGCACTAATAAATCCAATTGAAATATGCTGAAAAGGGCAATTTCCAGAATATTCAATTTTCAGAAAACATCTGGTGCGGTGTCTATATCGTACAACTTTCACTCTCCACCTTACTTAGAACTGAAATTAATACTCGCTTGTTTTGGAACAGATATTTTTTATATTATTCATTTTGGCAATACTTTCTCCTACTAATTTTCCAAATAAGTCTTTCAGTAGGCCCATTGGCCAACTCCAATCACAAGAGTTTCCAGAAAAGTAAATTTAATAATATTTCTGGTTTCTAAATTTTAACAATTCTCTTTTGCAAAAGTATGGCAGAATACAAAAATAAAACAATTTAAAAAAATTACATTCATACTAGGTTGATTTTGTTTTTACAATTTTTTTAATCTTCACAATTTTTTATTTGCACCTGTAAATTAGTTTACAAACACCGAATGAGCTGTACTATTGAGAAATGACATGAGGGAGACAGTACTCAGTGGTGCATCCTCCTGACGTTAAGTAAATTATTTTATTAAACTAGAAGTATCCACTAGGAGTAACTGTAGTAGCATGGTAACGCGCCTGTCTGCCAACCGAAAGCTTGCGAGTTCGAGTCCCCGGCTCTATCCGGGATTTTTCAAGCATATAATTATACAATACTCACTCGCAGCTTCCCTCCCCCCGGGGCATTTGTGCGGCCATTAGCCAATGGGTGGCACTCACAAAAATAGGCGTGGGAGTGACGAACCCACCCAATGAAAAATCACAAAACGCGTGATGTATTTCCAGTAACGCCGAGTTACGTCAGGAATGTCATGCGTTGCCAACTGTCGTACAAAGTTATTGAAATGTCCATGTAGTGTGTTATGAAACCGTTTATAAGTAATATGAATACAGTTGGATCGCGTAGGTCGGTGTGAATGGTCTCGTTTGAAACGTAGAGTGGTGAATTCGTTGCCAGTCTTAAAAATTGTTATTGAAAAGTTTATATTTTTTGAATCTGTCTTTTTAGCAGGTCCATAAATTTGACAGGTTACTAGGTTAATTTATATTTTAAAAAATCATTGTTTGGTAAATATGGTGATAAACAAACATTATCAAGTGGCGAAACTGCGCATGCTCCCACACAGTTAAACTAATGTTGAAACATGTTTTTATGTAATACAACACCAGTTGTATTTATGAAAAACATGCGTTTTTCGTCATTCTTCATTACCTTCTACAGTTTTTATGTTAAATGTTATTTCTAAAATCGTTGGATTTCCAACGATATTTGATACTTTTTTATTACTACTCTTATTTTTGGAAATGTAATTTCAACGTGGAAAAAAATATTTTGTCTTCTATCTCCTAAAGTTAATTATCAAATTCTTTCGCAGTTTGTGTTTATCCATTTTTCTCTTATAGCAAAAATTTGTAATGATTAATTATTTGAAACAAACAAAATTAAAGGTACTTTGAAGGAAGCCATTTTGAAAATTCGGTATCGTAGACCTGTCAAACTGTTTTAATAAAAAAAATTAAATTGTACAATGGTATACTATATCTAATCAAAATTGTTGACACATTTTTTGAGAAAATCGAAAATCGATTTTATAGCTTATGACCGCAAATTTTGACTTATCCTTGGTTATATGTTTATTGTTTATAGTTGCCCACGCTCAGCGGAGAAGGGGGTGAGTTAAAAGGAAAATAAAAATATAATCGCAAAAG
>NW_027114363.1:37067-41331 GCF_000696795.3 Halyomorpha halys | reverse complement strand
TATATATATATATATATATATATAATCGCAAAAGGAAAAAAAAGACAAAACAATAAAGAATAAATTACTCCTTAGGCGCCACGTTATGTTTTCTTGGAAATGACGAAAACCCCGAAGCATTATGCTCACAATATAACTAAAATATACCCCTATATAAACAATTGTTGAATTGTGACCACTGGCGGATACCTTTACATGGAGATAACAGAAAACCTAGGGGTGTTACCTACCCACCTGTTGAATTATCGTAATAAGCTATGACTTGCGTATGTGCTTTCTTAGTTACATGGTAAGAATGTGTCGATATGTCTTCAATTACTTTTATATCTAATGAAAAATTTAATTTGTATGGTATTCTCCTATAGTAACCGCGGCTGTTTCAGGGTAATGATAAATGCGACAGAATAACCTAATTGTTACAGTAGAGACTAAGGAACCTGACTTAGAACGAAGTTCTTCACTCCTGTAACTCGATAAGTATTCCGAATGAGCAAAGTGTAAAAGGAAGGGAATGAAGAAAGAGGCAGGAACAATAGCTTAGAGTCGAAATCCTTTGAGGGCTAAAACGGGAGCAGTTATGTACTCATCATGTTGCTGAAGTGGAGGAACATTTTACTAACTGGCAACTGTGGCAATTCGCAATTGTTATTTCAAGCACGGAGCGGAAACGGCGTTTAGAATTCAGACATTTAATCCCCCTTAGATCTTCTTACAGAGGTTCTCTTCTGCTTGGTTTACGCCTCAATTGACCACAAGGAGGCAGTTTGTATCAGATTTGTTGAAAGAATTTGTATTTCGAGGTCAGCTGGAAGGGTGCTTTCCTTATTTCGGCTTGATTATTAATAATAACGGTAAGGAAACAATCAGGCTAGTCTGACTTCAAGGTCATTATTCATCAAGGTGAACCGCTGGGTACAAGACTCAAAGGACCTTTCTGGTCAAACTTATTCCAATAATATATCCTTTTGAAACTGTCAATATAAATATCGCTATATTTTAGTTAACACTTTAATCGTATATATATTACACCAGGAAGGTTCAACGTGATAATATAAATCTTTACTAATTGCAATATAACGTTTATTGGAGAAAACTCTAAAAACTGGATCAGAGAATAAATCAACACAAAAGAAATCCTAAAAATAACAGCGTGATAAGTAATTAAAAATTCAAAAAAATTTAGACAGGGTGTGGAAGGCTCAGGAAAATAATAAGAATCAGGGCCAAAATAAATTCTTTTGAATGCAGTACGACAAAAGTAACTTATTTTAGGTGGTTCCCTTCTATTTTCAGAATTTGTTTTTTTAATATCAACGAAATAATTTTTATGAATTGGACAAAGGCAGCTACTCTTATCTGTGATATAATTGTGTACGTATGAATATTCTGATTCATTAGTAACCTTTCAAAAAATTGAACTTATAAAATTTAAGATGAATCTTCGGTGTACGGACTACAAGCCTACAGTGACATCACAGATTGCTCGAAAATAAAATGTAATGTATGGAATTAAAGAGAAAGTTTGTTTACTTTAATTGTATATCGCTGTGTTATCAACTCGGTTCGAATCCGGCTGAAGGAGGTAATTATTTAATCTGTTAATGTAGACGTAAGCCAACTCTGTGGGTTCGGGGTGCCCTCTTGGGCCCCCCTCCAGCCTCATGAAGGGTAAACCTTAACGGGAGGAAATTTGAGGGTTGAGTGTAAATATAAACAAATAACCTGATAGTATAACTGTTGTTCAAGAAACAGTACTTCCTTAAACATACTAAACAGGTGACCCTTCGTGGGTGGTAACAGATTTTCCATTTAATTTTATATTGAATGTTTATCTCCGAAAATTCATTATTTCTATTATTTTAACACAGTTTTTCACTAATAATTAGAAAACTAAATATTAGGGATAAGCATTAAATTAAATTAGACAAAATTCACTGTAAAATGCGTAAATTACATTTTATTTTCAATCGACTACTTTGAAAATAGTCCAGATATAAAAAATTCAAGTAGGGCGTTTTCAGGTAAAAATTATAGATTTTTCTCCATAATTCTATCTTTTATTTTTTGCATTGCTGAATCGAATATTAGATTTCCCGGCTAGCCGATGTGATGATAAAAACTTGTCCTGAAAATTAATCATTATTATAAAAAGAAATAGAAAAAAATATTGTTATTGTTTTCAGAATTTTTCTTGCAACTCAAAACTAAACATTTTTCGAAGATACAGGTTAAATAAGAAAACCAAAATGTAATTGGTATAAAAATACTGTAAACCAAAATGTACTTTATAGCTATCCAGCATAACTGAAACCAAAACTTTCAGTTTGAAGTTTATTTATTTTTTCATTACTATTTCCGTTAAAAATTTAATAACATTGGCAATTATTAATTTGATGAGATATACTTAAATGGACTTTGAAGCCAACAAAATGAACCTGTAAGAACATTAAAAAATTAACAAAGGGAAATAATTATTGCCGCCTTACAGGTATAAGTTTAGTGTTAATTTGCTATAAATTATTCAGGTAGTTCTTTTCTTAAGATGATGCAAATACGATCAGACAATGCCAATTCTTTCTCCTACGCAAACGATTAAGCAGTTAACAAACTCAGCATACACACCTTAATTGTGTCCTTCAACAAAGATAACAGATTATTATGACCTACATTTGTCTTAATTCTTTATAGAAACGATCTCTGTTATTGTGAGCTTTAGCAAAAAACAATGTTTAACTCTCTTACTTTGCATATTTTGTTTTTAAATTAATTTATTTCACACGGGTCCTTATTCATAATCATTTTAAATTCATATTAGTATTCCCGCATTTACGAGTCCTTAGAACTTGGCGACATATTTACTGTTTTTTTCTCCTATTTTAAGCTTATGAATTTGGTTTTTAATAAAATTATATGTAAGTTTAAAAAAATAATAATTAACAATCATAATATTATATTTGGGATAGCGGGGTTGCTTAGTAAGTAAGGCGTTGCTGTAGCCATGAGTCAACTTTGTGGGTTGGAGGAGCTATCCGGTCCACACAGCCTCATTAAGTGGATAACTTTTAGTGGAGAAAGATTAGGCAGTTAAACATGATCATGAAAAACCACCTTGCACAACCATTGTTCAAGAAACTGTACTTCCTTTCAAATTACTGAAACTCTCCATGGGTTGTAGCGGCACAAATTTTAATTTTCAATATTATATTTTAATTAAAAAAAAGAAAAATGATTATAGAAACGATCAATAAATGCAATAAAAGTTTTGGTATAATATTAATACGAAATATTATAATGTGTAATTAATTACAATAATAATATAGTAAGTAGAAAAGAATACGAAAAATTTAAGCATAAGTAGTTATATACTGAAAATTGTGATCAAGTATATATTATAATGCTTGACAGTCTTTGGGGATGACCAGCTTAACTGATTGCAGCTAGTTTTATATATTTTCTTAAGTTAAGCTTTGTTTAGTTTTTGAGGGTTCACCTACTGCACATTTTCAGAAAATCAAATCCTAATAAAATATTCTTAATAAACAGTTGGTCCATTCTCATTCCAAAAAAAAAACCTCTACAAGGAATATTTTCAATGAAAGTACCTATTTAGTATTTCAAAATACTGTTATTCAAGTTATTAAGAAATAAGCTTAGATAGGTGCAAGCGGTGTGTAATACTGAGGAAAATAAATTGGAGGAAGCTGTCTTTGTCTTAAAAGGACAAAAATATACTAAAATTTCTGTAGAATTCAAGTAATTATAAGAAAACAAGTAAATATAATTATATTTTTTATTATTATTGTTGTACCTACGAGTTGCAATTACGGTATTTTCAATGTAATCGTTTTTTGCCTATATTTAAGAAATAAAAATTGCTTTAATTCTAAACGTAGTTTGTACTGATTCCATTGTATGCATTACGAGAATGTCATTAATTTTGTTCACGAGAAATTCCTGATGGTGAATTGTAGGCAAAAAATATTAGTACTTTTTTTAATTACAAACACACTAACAATTCCTTATTTATTAATAAGCTAAAGCTTGTAAAACCTTAACTTTTACATGAAACTTTTTTTTTTCAGTTCTGATGTAGAGACGCTCATAACATCCCACTTTACGCAGTCTATGATATACTCTTTTCATATTTTATTAATAGCATAATTTAAAGTTTCAATAATCTATAAGTTGTTGGTGTACCTTAGATTGTTTTGGAAAGCATTCATCTCTTCTGATTCATCTCTTCAGTCTTCAATAAGCATCCTAA
>NW_027114363.1:31591-36972 GCF_000696795.3 Halyomorpha halys | reverse complement strand
TAAAAGAGATATGTAATGTAAAAAATGTAACTAACAATTAAAATTCTATAAAAAATGAAATTCAAGAGTTTCATTTTTACATTTCGAGCTACCATATATATTAACACAACTTTTTAAAAAAAAGTAATATCTAATTTTGTTTTAGTTGTGGTAATTATTAACTTGAATCCTTTACTTTAACTACTTCAAACTAGTTTAATGTACGCGATCAATTCTTACAGCTATGAGATTTTCAGCAGTGTCAACCTACCAACTTCCATCTGACCAAATGGAGATGGATCAAAAACTTAGTTATTTTGTTCGCATTTCACTAAAAACGGCCAAATTAATTTAAATATAAGTTATTATTGCTCTAATTTAGTGCCGTAAAAATATATGTTGTATAACTGTTATTCATAGTCTTGAAACAAAATAATGAACATACTAAAATTTCATTTTATTATATTTGTCAAAATATCAGAACAATATGCGTGATGTGAATCATTGATCTGTCATTAAATGGCCCTTTCTACGCCCTGATGATCTTAGATGAATTTAATGTACGAGAGGGAGCCACGACACACATACAGCTCTGGAAGTTCGACATGTTTGCAGCAATCAGGATTAGAATGGAGTAATTTTACTTCATAATCTTGTTTAATGTATGCTTCGGATGAACGTGACTCAAGAGTCGGGGAATCCAAAGGTCTGTTTCCTAATAACATAAGGTAAATAACGCCTAAGGGAATTTATCAGAAGGCTTTTCGATTAAAAACACACATAAAATCCCTTTGCTTCCGATTTTTTAGGCGTCATGTAATTAGGCTATGATTAATTAAATAGTTATTAGCAGTTGGAACAAAAAAAATCAATATTCTAATTTTTTGGAATAATACTTGTTTCACATATCACAGTAAAATTTAACTACCTTGAAAATGAATACATATTTAAAAAATCTAAAAAAAAAAAAATTAAAAAAATGAATGAGTGAAAAGTTGGCAAAATGAAAAAACACTCAACATGCGACAATGTTTTAAAAATAAATTTATTTTTCGTAGTGATAATTTTGTTCACTATTGGAGTTATAAATTAAATACAATACAGAGGAAATGAAATATAGTCAAAGACGAAATGAATAGATAGTAAATATTAGAAAGATTAATGTCGTATAAATGTAAGCTGATTCATAAATTCGTAGACGTTCGCCGAGGAGCAATTTTCAGCCAGGCTTTGAGGCTTTTAATACAAGCAGAGGAATTAGGCTCGCGCCTTTAGAGAGGGATCTTGAAGGATGGGGAGCTGCTTTGTGGCCCTAAGACCCATCTTTTGAGAGCGAACTGCTTAACTTGTACGGGGAAAGGGAATGGTGCTAGGGTTAGCCAGTCAAGGATACCCGCTCGCACCGTCTTAGGTTCAGCAGTTGTGTGCAAAATGCCAAGTATCATATTCCAGAAGAAAATATTCATTCTTAAGGTTGCATAAATTATAATAATGATGATATAAAACGAAAACGATGAACTATTTATTCAACGGTACAAAGTTTCCAGTCATCAATTACGAATAACTGGTTTCTGACGGTGGAGATGAACCTCAAAAAAAGTTTAGAAACTTAAGACTCACTAACCTAAACCGTTTTACAATTATTTTTGAACCTCTATCCTGCCTTCAGAACACAGTAGTGCTCATTTCATTTATTTTTCTCTTGGACGTTTTTGAGATGCTGAGTTCCCCACTCTACCAATTTGATTTGAAACCATGTACTATTTTTAATGAAGTATTAAAATAATTAATCTTCTCTTTGTACCCCCCGGTCAGCGGCTCCTGGGCCAATTTTGTAACCCCCGCCCTCAGCGGACCCAGTCCAATCCCTTATAATGCCATATGGCAAAGGAAGGGCACCATTATATATATATTTATATACACATGTATTTATCGATATTGTTATATTTTCAATAAAGGAGGTCAGAGAAAAAAAAATTAATCTACTCTACAAAAAATTGACAATTTTTAGACAAAAAAATATTTTTATTAATGGTAATATTCAAAAAAAGTTAAAGAAAAAATTTAATGAATGAAGTATAGATCAGATGGTGACAAAAATTATTAAACATATTAATTTACTGGATGTTTCATTAAATAACAATATTAAATTTAAATCTGTACCGCTACAACCCATGAAGGGTCAGGGGTTCAGTACTTTGTAAGGAAGTACTGTTACTAGACCAATGGTTGTGCAAGGAGGTGATTTGGTCAGAATCACGCTCGACCGCCAGATTTTTATTCAATAAGGGTACCCAATTTAAGAGGCTGGGAGGACCTCAGGAGGGCTCCAGAACCCACAGGAGTTGTCTCACGGCTACAGTGCAACAGAAAACAATTTTCTGCCCAGCCGGATTCAAAGTCGGGTCCTTAGAGTAATAACAATAAATCACAGTAAATAAAGTAACAAAGCAGTATCCTGGAAACTCCCAAGAAAAAATAAATTAATTAAGGAATATTGTATTTGAATTTTTATTTTGGAGGCAGGATAAAAGGATTATAAATATACTGAGTAAATGTTTTTCAGTATTTATTTTTGACAAGTAAGAATTAAGAAGAGAATTTAAGAAGAAGAAAAAATACTGCTTTGATGGGATTTTTACATTCATGTAAACAGGACTTTGCTGATCATTAAAAAAAAACTTTGAAAGATAAATGTTTATAATTTATTAAATGTTATTCCTATTGAGAGTGTCAAGATAGAAAAAAATAAGGAATAGAAACGAAGGTGATGCGAATTTAGGTGAAAACGTTTTATAAGTGGTAGTTCTTCTACTTTCATTTTTTCGCTTCAAACAAAAGACCGCTGAAGAACCCCTTTCACATAAAATTCTTAATTTCTTCCTTTTTGTACTTTTGTATTTCTGTTTAGACACCGTCGAAATTTGCACCGACTAATTCGAGATTCTGCCTTAATTGGAATATGATAAAACGATTCATATTATACATTTGATTATTAATTTTTGAATATATTTTTTGTTCATCCTTTTTTTTTGTCTGTGTCATAGTTATCAAATACCTTTGTTCATAGAATTTGATTTATTACTCTAATGTCTGTTCCTATGCCACATAAATATTTGTTTAAAGGTCTGAATTTATCAGCAACGTGAACAATTAATTATATATTAGTTTCATATTTTTGTTTTATTTTTTTTTTAAGGAAAAAAATAATTGTAGAGTTGCGTGGTCAGGAAAGATGGACGACCCTATTTACTTCAGGGAAGCTGTTGTTGTCAGGCCAACTTTTGAATCCTAACTGCTAATGGCAGCTCGTTATAGATCGCTTAACTTCCTCCATAACAACATTTATTCCTTATCTAATTTAATGCAGTGTATTTCATTAAAGGAGGTAAAATATTTTCAATAACAGTTTAAACTTTTTATAGAAAACCTTAAAAGGAATTATTTGTTACATATATCATTTCCATAGCTTTAGATTAAATTTTAAATTAAAACGTGAGGATTTGATGATCATAAGTTATTTTTTAATTTGAAGTTTAAAATTTTAAAATTTAAACTTCACGATGTTGAAGATTTTTAAAATAAAATTTCTGAATCCAGTATAAAAAGTTAATGCCTGTTTTAATATTTTAAAACTTTTAAATTTTTTTCTGCATTCTACTA
Source organism: Halyomorpha halys (assembly GCF_000696795.3). Lineage (NCBI taxonomy): Eukaryota > Metazoa > Arthropoda > Insecta > Hemiptera > Pentatomidae > Halyomorpha > Halyomorpha halys. The sequence goes on along the minus strand of NW_027114363.1, from coordinate 33,330 downwards.
AATTATTTATTTATCTTATTTTAACAGATCCATAAAAATATTTTGAATTTAACTTTTTTGTTTTATCACTTTCATCGACTTTAACATGACGTTTATCATACTTTTTTCTCGTTATAAACTATTGCGTAATTCCATTTTAATTTATTTGTAACATATTGCTTCCAATTTACCCTCTAAAGTCTACTTACCTCCATTAATCATCGTCGATAAACTTGATATTTTGAAAAATTATTTCGACATCAGATAATTCGAACTTCACAAAACTGATAGTACCATTTCATTTCACGTGACTCTCTGTCAAACATAACCCACCAGTGAGGCGAGGCGGATTATACAGAAAACTTTTTTTTTCATAGTTTTATATATTCATAAAAGGATTTAGCTTGAATATTTTGAATTAAATAAGTTTCCTTTTTAAGTTGTAGTTCAGCTTAACTTTACAGATTTTTTTATTTTCAATTACCCTGTATGTGGAATATATAGTAAGGGAAAGTTTCGAATAAGATTTTTCGATTGGAAATAAACGTTTTGAGGTTTCCAGTTTAGAAATAACCTGGGGCCTGTTTCATAGTGAAAGCCATAAGTTAGTAATGATAATAATGAAGTGAAAGCCATATATTAATAATAACAAGCCATAAATTAGTGAAAGCCATAGCATTAGTCCATAAATACAAGTACATACAGAATAAAGTACAAGCACTAATAGATTTTTTTCATGATAGGGACGACTAATAGTGATATAACATGAGTTTAAAAGTAAAAAATTATCTGGCGGAATTGTATTTCAGTGAAATTGTTCCAAATACGAACTACAAGATTAATGGTATTAGTCTGTACTTCATTATGAAAAAGGTGTGAATGTCTTACAAAACTGAAATTACATTACATATTTACAGCTGGTGGTGTATATATATGTTTATTTTCCAGGGAAGTTAGAGCAACTTATTCGATAAAATCGACTGGCCGAAAGTAAAAATTTATAGAATCGATATTTTCTCATTCTCTAAACCAGCATTAACAATTTTGATGAAACTTGTTACAAAATGTACGATCAAATGATCTTTAATCTCAACTAGATTTTATCGCCATGTGAATAGTTTAATATGGCTTAAAGGCCGAATTAAAAAAAAAATCTCAGTCTTATCTTATTTGAAAGGTATCTTTTATTTTGTTTATTTGAAATAATTACCCATTTCGTATTGTTAACAGTAATAAAAAATTTATAAATATAGACTACGGAAGAATTTGATATTCAATTAAAGAAAGAAGCACGGCAGCTTAGGGACTGGGAAATCGAAGACAGCCCAGCGTACTTTACGAGGCATTGTTGTAATGTTGAGTTGTTTGCACCCCGAGAAACCCTAAAATAAGAAATTATATAGCAACAAAAAAATATATATTTATTATTGACATTTTTTTTCTCAAGATTGATAAGTGAAAACTGCGTCACCTTATCTGATTTTTAGCTTAAGGCTTGGGTATATTCCCTTCGTATTCTCTAGTTGATATTGAATGAAGAGGAACAATTTATATAAAATATATTAATCGGTGTTTTTTTTTTATAATTTATTTAATGTAATTTACAACTGTACAAAATAATACAATAGGTAAATATGTTGTATGTTTCATATACACTTGAAAATCTTGGGAAGGAACCCATTGGTGGTACTTCAAACATTAATTTAAATTAGAAGGTCCCGTGGCCATCTTCTTTTCAGACTCCTCGAAGGATTATCAGG
>NW_027114363.1:19935-31541 GCF_000696795.3 Halyomorpha halys | reverse complement strand
GTAAATATGTTGTATGTTTCATATACACTTGAAAATCTTGGGAAGGAACCACCCATTGGTGGTACTTCAAACATTAATTTAAATTAGAAGGTCCCGTGGCTTTATCTTTATTGGTGTTTTTAAAATAATTTTATCATGAGATAGTTAAATTTTATAGCAATATCCTTATTTTTTTTTTTTAAATTAAAATAATGTGTGAAATGCCGAGGCATTCATTTTTGAAAAAAATTGCATTCAAGCGAATAATTTCAATTCTTGATTATATAGAACATAAATTTAAGGCATGAAAGTCCGTACGTTTCGCCGATTTTTTATTGTAGTAGAAATATTGAGTTGTCTGGAAGTAGATGACCAATTATATTCAATGTTCAAAACAATTGAAATAATTTCGAGGCATTGAAGACAATTTTTCACAGCATTCGATCGAGACCTCCCGAAATGCTATTGTGGCCGTTGCTGATTCTTGCTCTCTTTGTGTTGCGTTCTTGCACATACCTATTACCAGATGCTTTGTGGATTCAATACGCAACGCAAGAAGGCCTTACGTCTTGCTCTGGATTCTTGCAACATGTCTATGATGGAGAGTTTGTCAAGATAGTGCATTCTTTCTTCATGTTTAGCTAAAACGTACTCTCTTTCGTTTTTTTTTCAGTTGTAAAATAAACCTAAGCTTTTTTAATTTATAAAATAGTTTTCACGAAGAGAAAAATATGTAGACTTATGTACCGCAATACAAATTTATAGAAATTAAGATATATTAAGCATTACAATAACAGTTCATTCAATATTTTTTTGAAGAATATAAACATTAATTCAACTAGTTCTATCAGTAAACCTTCCAAAAAAAAAAAAAAAAATGCATCTTTAAGGTTAGTCAATAATATCAAAATGGGAAATTTTAAACAACACTGTTAACTATACTATTTCCTTTAGAAAGTTAAGTTGCAAACTAGGACGCTATATTTTACGAAGCATGTCACTTTACATAAGTTGCTTCACAAGATAAGTTCTTTCTTGTATCACTTTACAGAAGTCGTGAAAGGGCAAAACACTTTTGTTTGAAAAAACATTTTATTCTTTTTTGTTATTTTATTGAATAAATGTATCAAGTAAAGGTTTTAAATAATTAATATAAATCTTAATATAGATGTAGTTTTTAATTCTCAATTTACTTCTTTGTGTGAAAAAAAATATATAAGTGATGTCTTCAAGTTCGATTCACATCTTTTAAAACTTTAAACTCACATGAAAATAAAATATGAATTATATGTGGTGTGACAGTTTTACATATCATTTGCTGGAATTGTAACACGTATGGCAAAAAAATATGTTTTTTTTTGTTTGAGGTATTCCAAAGATTGTACCGTAGCCTGAAGTTAATTTGTAACAGCTCTAATCGACGTTATTATCTTTGGGATACGTCCAATTATAATTAAAATCAAAACTTTTTATTTTTTGAAATTTTTTCAGACTTAATTAATCATTTTAAAGCAATTAATGAAATATATTTTAAGTTTAGCAGTACTTAGTGTGAGTTTAGAAAATTCATAATATCGAATAGCTTGAAAAAATTCAAATGAGTTTAATATTAAATATATTAATCTAATAATAAATTTATAGCCAAAATAGTACTTTAAAATACTAATTATTTTCGATGTTATTTGTCCAAAAAATTTAAATATTAAATATAACCCAATATTGAAAGAATTGCAAAGAAGCGACAAACCTTAAATACTAAACCGTAAAAAATTGAACACGCTGATATTTTTATTTGAAATCAGCTCTACCTCAATTGTATTGTTATGTCAAGTAACAGGATTACTTTATTATTGCTTTAGTAAAATTATAAGAGAAATAGAATTGACCTTCAACAATAGTTTTTATTATCTTGGTTAAGGCTCTTTTGATAGATCTATCATATAATAAGTTTGATAATTTCTCTCAGAGTTAATTTGTTTAAATGCTGAATTTCAGCTCATTTGCTACGAAGAGGATCGCTGAGAGTGTTCAAAAAGCACTTCAACTCCTCCTACGATAATCTTCGATGCGGTGCAAAACTATATAATTTTTGGTGAAAATTCGATCATATACGACGGAGTTTGAACTGAGGGAAAAATCAGGTTTATAAGGATGAGAATCATTATAACCAATTTCCAAGCATTAACGTATTAATTAATAAAGCAAGATAAATATTCCCATCCGGGGAACAATTGGGATTTTAATATCAAGGTGGATGGGCAGTGAAGTTAGATGCTAAGCCCTAAAACTGCAGGAGCCAATCTAAACAGCCGGTGAGTAGTGGGGAGGGATGGGGTGTTTGCTCAAGTCCTTTCCCACTAGGGAGGTAATTGTCCCGGTCCCGGCGCATCTCTTCCACCTCCGCTGCCTTTTACTCAGGCAAGTAAGTTCCTTAAAAAAAAAAAAAAAAAAAAATGGGAATTTTAATTGAAATGCCTGGTTTAAACCATTCTTGGAGGGTTTAAAATGTCAGCAAGCGATTCTAAATCATCTCACAGAATTCTTGTACTCATTAGGAAAATTGAATCCACTTCTAACTAAATTTTAATTACAACTTTTAACTATAATATCTAAATTTAGGGATTAATTCTGCGAATGTAACCATTTCGATTTTCCTTGTTGGTTTTTTATACATTAATTTTTATTTTTGCCTTGTTATAAATATGACAAATTATTTTCAATTAAAAAAAAGGTTTAAAAAGAAAAAAAAAACATTGAATACGTTTTTGGGTGTTATTTACTTCATTAAAATTTTAATATTTTTTTATGAGTTTGGTGGAAAGTGGCATATCTGCAAATTTTGCTATCTTGGATTTTACAGTCGAACATAAATTTTCCTTCTTTTTGTTAAACTAAACAGATCTAAATGAATACGTGACGTCACTAATTAAAAATACTAAATGAAATTAATGTATATCAATATTAAAAATTAGGTTCTGTGATTATGGTTACCGAAGTTTAGCTTAATGGCTACAAATAATTAACGAATGGATGACATTGATTTCGATAAAAATATGATTTTTTCAAACAACTAAGCACTTGTGTAGCTACAACTTTTTAAGGCAAAAGAACTTGCTGAGGAATTATTGATTCTCAATGGTTAATAGTTGAAGCAATGTTATGCTCATCCGCCAGTTTTTTTTTGTTTTTTTTCCGGCCAAGACTCTCATTGAGGTCCTATACTGCCTGACCATGGTTGGGTGTCAAAGTTTTTCATTTTGTAGGACCGCCACTCAATGAAAAAAGTCAACGTCCCAGACCGGATTCGAACCGGCACCGCCAATAGTCAATATTCAAATATTTTACAGAACCAAGGTTTTAAGAATGCATCGACACACTATATACTTTTTATTTCAAAAAATTAATTTATTAACACTAAAAAGTGTGGATTTAAAGTATAGTCATGTCTACGATGAGTATTTTGGAACTTAGGGAACACTTTCGTGAGATCCGATTCGATCCATCTGAAATAGGGGGAAAAAATATACGTGAGATATCTCAAACATCTGCATCAATAATTTGTATTTTAATATCGGGGAGAAAAAAAATACGTTTGATCAGGGTATATTGGATCAAATTAATTGTACACTCAGGCATGCATGTAGCTACTCATAGAGGAAATACACTAGGGCTACACAAAATGTATTTTTATTAGAATGGAATTTAGAAGCCTTAGAAATCTTTATGCTGATGGTACCTACAAGAACTCAAGCATGTGCACCTTATTTATATGAAGTTCTTTCGATTCAAGATCGGGTCCAATGGAAGTGCAACCTGATTCCGAAAAGAAGTATGTCATTACACACATGGTCCGTACAAATAATTATTGCTTTAAACACTGTCCATGGAATAAACTAGTAATATAGAAAATTAATAAATAAAAAACTTATGCTCTTCATTATTGCTATATAATCTTAACACGACTGCGGAAATGGTAATGCGTCTCAAATACAAATTAACTTTACATAATGGAAGTCATGAAAACTAGAAAAAGCATATTCATTTTAACTAAACAAAATTATTGAATGTTGTTTAATTAATTAAATAATTAGTATACAACGGTTCTCTTAAAGACTTTCTAAAACAAAATTGTGTCTCAAATGTTCTTTATTAAGCCCACAGGAAAAAGTTTCGAAACTAGGTTGAAGTGAGACAGGACAGTAGTTTCGAATTGCCTAGCAGCCACGGAGAAAGGGAACTGAACTTAGCGAATGTAATAAGAGCGTAGAAGGTCATATGAAAAGAAACTGATTGCGTAGAACGGCTTATTGTTGGAATATAAGGGGCTTAATTTATCAAGAGCTTTTAACAAATTTATTTAAAAAGTGTCTAAATTTAATAAGTAATGTAAATTTGGTAAGAAGATACTTTAATACCATTAGGCCCGTTTATTTAAACTGATCTAGAAAAAAAAAATGTTGCTTGATATAAAATGGTCAGTCAACAAATAATATTTTTTCCAGAAGAAGGTCATCCAGAATAGTATGTTTTATTATACAAATATGGCTGCCATTGGAGGTAGAAAAATGTTAAAATTTTAAATTATTATTTTTACACTCTGTAATAATGTATAGATCCATGATTATATAATGGTCGAGCAACATCACTTTGGTCACTTGAAATGGACTGACTCCATTTTAAAATATATAATTCATCCATCAATCCTTTTTTTGAATATTATTTTTCACAAAAGAGTTTGTTGAAAATTAAACATTATAGTCAAATAGTGTACATATTAGCTTGGAGAAGAATAGTAGCAGCAGTTCTACCCGGATTGGATTCAGTTATTTGATTTTTTCTAGTCTCCATTTCGGCTGAACTAATTTTTGAAGATATGATAAAATGGTTGGTAAAAAGCTGGGGTTTATGTTTTAAAAACGTATATTAAGATTTCAGAAGATAAAAAAGTAAATTAAATTGTAAATTCTCCTGCTTAGCTTCAGCAGCTGATAAAAAAATAAGTTTGATTTCATTTTGCTTTAGACGTATTACAAAGTAGTACTATAGATTGGGGTTACTTACCCTCCGAGAGTACTACAAACTGCCCTAAAGCCTTTATTAGGTTTATTATACTTTATAAAGCCCTGTTAGGCTGTCACAAAGTAACTCCACTTTCCGGAATACGTTAAACCCAGAATAAAAATTATTTTGTGAGATGTACTATTATTCTTACAAAGCAGTGATATGTACTTAACGAGAATTATTTAAAGAAAATTTTAATGATTACACCTAATAATAACAAAGCTTATTTATTTATCAAGTACAAATCATCCGTCGCTCTCGTTATTTAGATAGGTCCTAACAAAGTAGTCCTCTCGGAAAATGGGGCTAGATTTATACAGATTATAATGTAGGATTATTTTTTTTTTTACATATAACTTTTTTGGGTTTCATAGAGGAAACCTTTACGACGTCATTAAAATCACCGCCTGTTGCAAAATTAATTTATTTAAGAATTCTCAATTTGTTCTAATTGAATTAGAGAAGCTTCTTCTAATTGATCATTACACTTAACTATGTATTGTTCTTAATAATTTCTTAATGTATAAAAAGCACTAATAAATCCTAGAATCTGGAGAAATATTGTATCACTCCACTAAATAAATAAAATATGATTTTCATTCACCATTTTTAATAAAAATATGTAATTTATATCGCCCAACAAGTATTCTTAAATTCAAAATAGCTCGCCTAATTAATCTTTAAGAAGTTGAATGAATATTTTAAGATATTCATATTCTATTTAGCAGACCGTAGTAATAGATGGGAGTCGTAACATGATTAAAAGATAAGTAACTATCAGTTACTATTGTTACCTTGGGCCATTCAATAAGACCGGTCCGATGACAGTTAGTTGTAACGTTATGCGGGATCGAAACCTTGACCTGTTAATAAGTTTAATGGAGGTATGTAATCCCATATACCAGACGTTTTCAGAAATTTACTATTATTTCCTTCTTGAGAATAACTAAGACAGTCTTGAGAGCTTTTATTGATATAAACAATAAATATTTACCAACAATCTTTAGGTCCCATTATGCTGTGTATGTTTTAGCGAATAGAATTAAGTGAGCAGTTCCCATTTGAGTCTAAGTCTAGCCGCTTTATCAAATAATTACCAACTTACTAAAGAAAGATATCGTTCACTGAAGTAATCGATATATTTTTAATATTTATAATGTATATTAGTCGATTAGAGTAAATGTGGTGTAAGTAAAAAATTAAGCGAGGTATTCAACACTTTAGAAGAAGTTTTGTAAAAGATTTCGGCATAGACTAACAACATAATAGTAACTTTGTTAAAAGTAGTTAGTCTCAAGTATATTTAACAATTTAAGGGCACTTGGAGTTAATCCAATGAACAATTAAATAAATTATCTATTTTTCAACGAAAATTAATTGTGATGAGAACAGAATGGCTAGGACCACTTTTGTTCTTAACAGAGCATATAAGGGAGAGAAATAAATATTTAGAGAATGAGAAATTATAAAAAAACGACGTCAAGGAATTTTTCTCTATATATATTTTATTTCAATCAGTTAAAATCTAGAAGAAACAGAAAAAACAATCCAATGTAGCTTAGTAGTCTCCAGTGTTCATAATAATATTGTGTGTAAATAATAATTATTTTAACTACTTTTTTTTTATTTAACTTATTTTACAAAAAAAAAAACAAACAAAGAATTTTATGTTATCGGGGCAATGGAAGTCAGTTTTTAATTCAATGCACTTTAAAACATTTAATTTAGTAAATATGCAATATGCAATCAGACCTCTAAGTATTAAAACAGTTATAAAAAATTATGGCATAGTTAAATCCATCCTAATAATAGTAATATTTTTCTGCTTTTACTTTTACTTCGCAACTGCTGCATGAAGTCACCTCGTGACACCAGCGGCTTCGCTCACTTCCTGAAAGTACTCAAATCTCAATGGCATAGTTCATAAACCAACTCATCCTTTTAAAATATAAAGAACGATTAACAAATTCATAAACATCTGCATACTAACTGAAGTTCTCTGGATATTATTAATGGCTAAATTAATATCCCTCATTCAGCCTTTTATAATATTGCAGAAACTTATTTGCAGATTACAACCTTCATAAGAACCGTTGTTTGTATAGTTCAATGTTAACCTCATAATTCGATTTTAGTAAATTTTTCAAAAGAAAACAAGAGTATTTTAAAAAATTTATGTACAGTTAAGTCCCAGACTTGTCTCGATAGAGTGCGGTTTTCATTTCATTGGTGGACAGAGTTACAAAGTTTTTGTTGTCTGTCATCTAAATAATTATTTTTATGTATGTTGCTTGGTAACAGCTTGTTATTGTATTGAATATATATTTTTCCTTGTTACCCACTCTCTGGCTATTTCTGGCATACGGAGAGGTAAGCCTACAGATTACTAATCTATTCTAGCCAGAATGGGAGGGTCGAGATTTATTCCGTGGTTCCGCTACAAAATAAATTTCCATTTTCCTTGGCGGGATTCAAACTAAGTTCTTCAAACTAACGCTTCTGACTCGAGATTGCTAAACTGACATATTTATACTCTCAGTCACCATAACATCTAATATTATACATCGTCACGACCACGTTTAAGTAAAAAATGTGAACATAGTTATTTTTCTGGAGATCAAAAAAGGATTTAATGTTATACTGGAAATGATATTAATTTTCCTGGGCTGTTTTACTATCCTCATTCCTATATTTGTGTTTTAAAGATTTTATTTTTAAAAATGCTTTGGGTAAATTAATAAAATAAAAACAAATAGCACAATGATATTAAATAACATTTATATTATGGATAAATTAGTCCAAGACTTGAATTAAAAAATAAAATTGTTCCATGGTAAGAGATAAATATTATGTAGTTGTTATTATCTATCTCTGAAAACAATCTTGATGCTCAAAAACTGATTGGCATACAGTTGATTGTTCTTCTGACACTAGTTAGAATATATAAGGGTGTTAAAATCCTAAAAGCAACAATGACGTATGATATCACTATAATGAGTAAACATTAATATAAATGAAAATAATATCAATGGATCTTCGGAACACTCTAAAATATTGATAGATGAATCAAAAGATATATGCGGTATCTGGTGTAGTTATGGCGCAGGACTTAAGGGTTGATATCCGCGATTTAAAAAAATAAATAAAACATAGCATTAGTTTAAGAGCTTTTTGATATTTATTTTATTTTTTATCTTCAGAATCGGGTTCGGAAAAATCGGGAGCCCCATTCTCAATAAGGTTGTAAAAAACGCTTAAGTGCGCCCTAACCTGGTTACGATTCCAGTGGAATATACGGTGGCCTGGTAGCGATGTGTTTACGACCACAGCTGTTAGCAGAAGATCTGAATTACAAAACTGTTGCCAGACCGCTGGGCGATTAGCTGGGGTTAATGGCGTCTGATTTTTATGTCTCCATTTGTTCCAGCGATTTTTTTCACTGTCTAAATCAAATCTGGCGTTTTGCACTTTCCGTTTTGAAGTGACTATTAAACGAAGAGCAAAATGTAGCAAATAAAACGAATTTTTGATTAGTTCATTTAATTATTCTATTTAAAGATGGATTCAGATAAAACTATATTTTATTTATTTATTGACATTTAAAACTGTATTTACATAAGAAAACATCTAGTAAATTTGATGTTAGATTATAGTTGTATGATACAGGCATGTAGAGAAACTATCTATTCATAACACTCTAATAAAATTTTTACATTAGAAGATCTCGAGGCCATGTTCTTTTTAGGCGCCTCGGAGGATTATCAGAAATGGAAGTTGAAGCTAGGTTAGAAAGTAGTGGGTTTGTGTGGTCAGGGAGTTTATAATGGAAGAATATCTGGTTCGGGCTTGAGCGGTTACATATAAAAAGTTAAGGTCTTTATGAAAGAATTAATTTGTGACGAAGGAAGGAACAGTTTTGGATTGTAAGGATTGAGGGAGAGGAAGCTTTAGTGCAGCCCCACTTTATGTGTCCAGATAGACCTTATTATCGCCATGTAGATCAGTATTTTAGAGTGCTGTCATATGTAATCCATGTAATCGACTGTAATAATATTATAATTAGCTGTAATTTAATAGTCAGAATCGACGTGCAGAGTCGTTTATCCAGATGTAGTTCAACGTTGCAGATCTGTTCGACATGGGTAAGAGTAACATTACTAAAGGATCATATAGGGCAGTCGGTAGGTTAACGACGAAGCGTAAATCGATTTAACGGGATTTATTTAAATTCTCCAATTTCGATACCATTCTTCGAGGGTTGTGATATGGAATTGTAGAGTTTGGGATGAAATCAAAGGATTATTATTAACTGTGAGCACACATATATCATCAGCATACATGGTGAGGGTAGTGTCAGGATTGGTTGAGATATCGGCTGTATAAACTGCATAGACTGCATAGACTCTACACAGTAGTGAGAGGTTGGGACCGAGAATATTATCTTGATGAACAGCAGCGAACTGGGAAGACAAAAATATGAATCTGAAGAAGACGCAGTATAACATAGTAATATAAATGAATTAATTAGGATATATTATTTACAACACAATATTTGTTAATTCTTTTAAAATGTTCGCCCTTCTTTAAGGGAGAAGGTGAAAGAAGGAAAGGAAAGAAAGTAGGGAGTTAGTCGTATTGGCACCCATTTTTCTAAATTCTCAGCTTAGATCACTTCTCAGGCCCACATTGAACAGAGGAAAACCTTCAAATTAATATATATTTTTTTCTTATTATTTGGTTACGTAAACAATTTTTAGAAGAGTATTGCACTGTATGTACAAATTGGTTTTTGATGAAGATCTTCAGATTTTTTTGGCAAATATGGATTATTCCAGATTATATTCACGTTGTTAAGCAAATTAGTATCAACGACTATTCCAGTAATATATATTCATTTTGTTTAATTATTATTAAATGTTAAAATGTTTAATTTTTTTAAAAATAAGACCGACGCGCATTTTTTAAAAATATTACCGTTCTATTTTATTCAGACCACTAAGCAAAGTTGATTGAACACCATGGAAACCAAATGAATTTATATATTTTATCGGTTCATACGATTTCATTAGTAGGGTTTGAAAAATCGATCTAATTAAAAAAGTTCTGATAGTCGTCATTACTGTTCACATAACTAGACAAAAAATAATAATTTACTAACTTCTTATTAACCGTCATAGAATAAATAAATACATTTATGAAATAAAAAGCAGAGAGAGATTAAACGTATTAATAAATATATAACATAAAAATTTAAATGTTTCTAGTAAATTTTACAGCGGGTATTGTTAATAAAAGGTTCAGTGTCCAATTATGAGGCGCTTTAGCTAATAACCCTCTACAACGCTGGGTGGAACTTCATAAAATAAGCAATAATAAACTCTATTACATTTCGCTATAAAGTTGTAATAAACTATAGTTATGGGGGATTGGATAAACAATTCTTTTTATCTCGCCCCCCTATGCTGACGTAATAGCACCTTTATAATGGTGAGGAAGGTGTGGTATAGGAGTTAGGTAACCTTGCTCTTTGCCCGGATGTTAAATAGATAGCTATCGGTACGTAAGCTCATTAATAGTGTGATGGACCAGTTATCTAACTTTGGGAAAGGAAATGTTTCCATGAGGTAGATTTTATTTGCAGGAATATTTGTACAGATTCGGAATTTATTCAAAGGAATCAATCAAAAGATCAGTCAAATCCCATTTACCTGTGCCATATAGAAATAGATTCGTACAGGAATTTTTAAAATACCGGTGTGAATTTTTAATATATTTATTTTATTATTAAAATGTTGGTTTATGATCATATGTAATACTCTTGAATCTAAAATATGTTTAATTATAATCTTATTTCTAAATAGACATTCATTTGAAAACAATATCTGAATAAGCATAAAATACTTTTATAAATTTTGCTGAAAACCTTTTATAAATAACATTCCATAATTTTAAAACTTGAACTTTTGATAATTTTTTCCTTTCTTTTTAATACAAGTTTTAATGTTATATTATTTAAATAATACTATCATTTTTTTTTTAAATTAAGTTCAGTTTGAATTTAGAGTTTCAGGAAAACGGTGGATGATTTAAACAGAATTTTGGCACAAAATCTTATCAACTACATTTAAAGTTTTTTCTGGTTTGATGTGACGTTTAGATATGATCCGAGAAGAAAATTTGGGGCAATAAGTTAGTAAATAAAGTAAATTTAAAAAAAGTGTTGTTATGATTTACTTTAATTACCACAATTGAATAGACTGTAGCTCGACATTGTGTAAAGATAGACTTAACTGACGATGTTACCTCAAAACTACATTTTCACTAATCTGAGCTAAATAGGACTAAAGCTCCTGTTCATAGAATTAGGAGACAAAACACAAAAAAAGTCACATAAAAGAGATTTGGACAAAGAGACCCTAAAATGTCTAGATAAAATCTTTTTAAATTGAAATTGATAGATTTATTTATTGATAGATATTACAATCTGCCACACAGTTGTGGGCATTAGGTAATATTGATGAATGATCTCATACATACTAAAATAAAAAAATAAGTAAAAAAAAAAA
>NW_027114363.1:10998-19105 GCF_000696795.3 Halyomorpha halys | reverse complement strand
GAACCCTCTAAAACAGAAATAAAATGTGAGTTAGTAGTGCATTACTGTGTAGAAAGAAAAAGTAATTCGTGTTGTGTCTTACCTTTTACTACCTTTGGTATTTTAAGGTTACCTGTTATATTTAATTTTACATATGAGCTATCCGTTTATCAGCTGTTTGAGTCCGGAGGTGAGGGGCCTCCTCGTGTTATTTCTACTATTGATACTTGAAGGTGTACATTGAAGTACTTATCTGGTGTTCTAGTGAGTCCGTTCCATGTATGTTAAAATTATAATTACAAAGGCATCAGAAATCAATGAGCAAGCAACCTTGTTTGCAATTGAAAATCATTTGTTGATTTAAATTAGAATATTATTTACAATTTTTATATGATTCTAAATCCTTTATTAGTTTTTTTATGTGCCTAAGCTTTGCGTCGCATTAGGGCACCGAGTGCTGCCCTCTCTTGTTTAATATATAAACTTCAAGGTGTCACACTTTGAGCATAAACTTGCTCTTAGTGAAATCTTGTTCTTAATATTCCTAAAAATCTTACTATGCGTAATAAAGCTCCAGTTTTTTATTGATTTACTTGCTATCGCTGTTAAAAATAACGTATACATTTGAAAAGTTATTTATAATTATAAAACACTATTAACAAACTTAATGCTAAAAAAAATGTCTTTAAGAGCAGTTATTAGTGTCTGCATCTTGTGTGTTAGATTTTGAATATCTTTTGTAAGTCAGATCACCATAAATTCATCATACGTATATGAAAATAATATTCAACAGTTCAATTAAATGTCATTATTGATCTGACTTAAAAAAGATTGGAACAAAGATAATACCACTTGTGAATCGCAACACATTTTAAATTCGCGGCTTTAAAGAAAAATGTGCATACTATTCCAAAAAATCTTTAGAATTAACATTCCTTGCTTAGCTATTTAAATGAGATAAAATCTTAAATTTTTAAATTTGCTGTGTCGTTTCTTAGACATGTAGAGAAATCCCAAATAAATCGTTAGAAAGTCTGAAAGAAACGCTAAGCCCAGTTTCGTCAAAATCAGCCACGTTGTTCAACGTAGCTAAAATCATCAAACCGTCTCAATTGCATCGTAATATTAAATCGTCAACAGCTTTATGTGTGTGCATCAATTTCAGCTTGAGTGGGCCGAGTGCCAATTAAAATTCGATTAGATTCGAATGTCTCACAAAAGTGAATCAAAGTATACTCTTTAAAAAAAATGTACAAATGTTGACTAGGTTTTGACACAACTGTTAAATAAACACTGAAACACTTGTCTAAATACGAGCAAGCTATGGTACTCTTTCTGAGAACAGGATGAGTTAATTTTTTTATTAATGATTCAGTAAATGTATTATAGGTACACTATAATAAAATAAAACCCATAGTCTTCGTTCGTTATCTACGGACTTTTTAGAAACCCTTTGTTTGTTCAACAATTAATGTTGTTGAAATACTCTTTTTTTTGGTTCCTGGTGAAAAGAAAACCACCCAGGACGAAGTTCTCACTGATTTTAAGATAAAAATATTTCGGCCTATGAATTAAATGCTACATGAATCGCGTTAGAATTAAGACAGTACTTGCAGTTCACACGGTGTTGAAATATTTCGCTTGCATAGGTCCATTTCCCAAGGGCGGTAAGAAATATTTTGTTCTTGCACAACTGGAGTCCACTCTAGTGTCCTCGCTGGGAGCAGTTACGGAGTTTTTTTCCTTCTATTCTACGTTCTTTCGCATAAATGGTTCTGACAGTGGATAAAGAATCGGTGTCAAGGAGTTTAGTCTAAAACAATTGCCACTGGACAGAAATAGTTGGTCTTGTCACTTATATCCCAGGGGACTAAATAACAGTAGGTGATATTGGTGATATAAGCGAATCTGATATTGACAGGTTTAGTTAAATGTATCTCATAATTTAAGAGAAAATTGAGTTGGAATTATAGTTGCATATTTAAGGTAGCAGCTAATTTTTATCTTTTTTTATCTACTTCAATTCTTCGTATTGCATTTTTGGTCAGCTTTGTCACAGATTCAGTTTTTATTTTTGGCACTGCGAAGGGAGTAGAAAACCACAATGAAATGTAACAAAACTCTAAGACATTTGCAGACACGCCACTATGGTTTTGTATAGACGATATTTATTTCATAACTATTTAAAAAATTGTTTGTATTAAAATTATTATTTTTTATTAAAATTATTATATATTAGACCAGCTGGTCTCCAGGTAAAAACCAAATGGGTGCTTTTTGGTACATCTTATTCTTCCAACGCATCTTCTTGATATAAAACCATATCTAAATTTCATACCTAAAAATATTGAAGCTATAATTTATAGTTGGTACATTTTGAAAACATTTATGGATTATATTAGATTATGGATATTAATGGATATCCATTTTTGTTATATATTTAGGATATGTTAATTTCCTTTATACACAAAATTGTTTTGGTCCTAATTATTTTATTAGAATTATTTGAACAAATATTAACTGTGACTTCTATAAAGTTTATTGAAGCAGTTAAAGAAAATATATTATTTTTTTAATTAAAAACTTTAATTACTGTTGATAAAGAACAAAAATGTCAATATTCCGACACTTTGACACATCTCCGAAAAAACTCAATGAGAGAGTTATACTTTATTCATCTATGCTGCCCAAATATATCAGGTTGCTACATCACACAGCATACTAATCAATCCGTAATTGGACATATATAAATTACATATAATTACATGGTAAAATAAAATAGAAAGGAAACATTTTTTTTTCCCTACAGTTTCCTTTTACAATCAATTTCAGTCTATACATCAAATACAAATATTTCAATTCATTCCTTTTTTTCTTTCCCTTTCTGTTCCTTCAATTTCACCATTTCACAATTTTTAATTCAACCGATCAACAAATTCACTTTCCCGAATTCACCCTTCTAGATCCTCTCCAGAGACCCGCTAAACAAATTCAATATTAGACGGCAATGCGAGATAAGACCATCAATAATAGCCACAGCAGTAGATCAGTTTACCAAAAAAACAAACAAATAAATAAATTCTACGAGAACAAGACTAACAAATAGATTCAAAGGAAAATATAATTAAAAGCCGGTTACAAGAAGCACTTGAATGGATAAATAAGTTTTAAAAAAATAAATAAATAATAGTACTAATAAAATAAAATAATTTAATGAATAAATAAGTTAAAAAACACAAATCGACAGGTCCACATAACTAAATCGATATAATTCACTTTTCTCCAATCTTCAAAAATAAAATAATGTATTAACAAACATTTGAAAATAAATTAATAACATTTTTTATTATATATTATTAATTTCAAGCAATCGAAAAAATGTCGGATGAATATACTAAAATGATTCGTTTAGTCATTATTTTTAAATAATGAAGGAAATAAAATTTAATTTCTATGTATTAATTCAAAGACAGATAGATTACAATTGAAAAAGTTACATTTAAAATGTAAAAGGTTACACTTAACTTGGAAAAGGTTTAAATTTACTTGGGAATATTATATTTAAAATAAACAGGCTACAAACAAACGCCTTAAAAAAAAAAATAGGCGAAATACACAGGTTGATATTCTGCCTTATACTACTTTTAACGACCTTCCTTAATAATGTCCTTAATTACTTCGAAAAAATCATACCAATTGTAAAATTTTTACAATTTTTAAAAACAGTAGTTAAAATTTATCTATATCCATAAATCTATTTTGACCGCTATCTACACCCTCTCTAGACTTAGAAGTATGGCTGTCCACATAGCATGCAACATTACCTAACATTTTATCGATTTAAAACAATATATATTTTAGGCAGAAGTAAACATAGGTTTTTTTTTATTTATTTATAATTTTGTAAATATCTTTTTTCCCCCTCTATTATGTATATTACCATTTATTGTTTACCTAATTTAAATATTTTTTTACAATGTTTACTTTAAAATGATTTTCATTAATGTGGCATGCCAACTGCCATCCCCACTCATCCCAATACAAATGGCTCACTTTGACTTTGACTCCCGTCAAAATAGGTATGAATTCTATCTCATCATTTGATTTTATTCTTTTCTTTTTTCATCTCTTAATTTGTACTTTCTTTAATATTTCTTCTCTTTTTTTATCTCTTATCTATCTGTTACTATTACCCTTTTCATTTACTGTTTACAACCTTTAATTTTTCTTTTTATATTTTACTTTTCATTGTATACCCCTGTTATTTTCCACTTATGTTTTTTCTTTCTTTTTTTTTGTAACTATGTCAAGTGTTTGTATCTTTTTTAGCCCTGACGAAGCCCTGCAACGTGGGGCGAAACGTTGGCTCAATAAAAATAGTAAAATCATTTAATCATTGAGTTTTTTTGACCGCACCCCGACCATGTTCCATTCATCTATACACACGGTCAATCAATAATCTTCCAGTAAACATAGTTTAGTTTCCCCAATGGCGGTGAATGCCATGAGCGCGGAGAAGAAACTCCTACTTTCATTTCACAACTTTCTCACCAGCATCCTGTCCAAAGGACACTGCAGAGATCCGCAGGACACACAGAGGAAGAAAAGGAAAGGAAAGGAAAGAAGGAAGAAGGTAAGTTACGTTGAGGCGACGGAGCACAATAGGCACGGAAGGACTGAGCCTTCTCTCCGCTACTGATTTTGTTAGCGCTAATTGGGTTCGTTCGTCTCATAGCGAGTCTAATAGAGTTTGTACTTTGTTTGTTCTATCCTACCGCCTAAATCTGTTATCCCCCTTAACAAATCGCTTTATCCTCGAATATGTGATCCTTTTACCATTGTTCTTAACCGAAATGGAACATATTTCTCAAAATATGGCAGCTAACATAAGAGAACGTTGATCATATTTATTATGTTTATTTCGATTTCTTGTTGAGTCTGGTTGTATTATTGAATCATTATAAATTACATCATTTTAGCCTCAACCTTTTTATTAATTTATTTTAATCATCACCAACCTGACGATTATTAAGAATTCTCAATTTCACAGCGTCACATACACTTTATAAAATACTTGCAGGCTATTACGTCTAGCTCTTATTTAATTTAGTTACTTAAATTTTATCATTATCAAATTTAATTTGCTACTTCCAGAAATTACCTTATTAACACTATCCACGATTAAATAGTATAGTGTTATGACATAGTTTCATTAAGCAGTAAATCAAATTGTATAGTTGTTTGTATAGTTATAGATCAAATAATATAGTGTTGATAAGATAGTTTCTGATAAGAGTAGATCGAGTTTTCAAATAAAAAAATTAGTAATAAAAGATTAATTAGATAAGGAAAAATTAAGTAACTATATTAAATAAAAATAGTAGTACAAGAGTCCAAGAGGAAAAAAAGGCAGTTATTTTACCCCAATTTTTTATTACTTTAATGAAAACTATGTATAATTACTAATCGAAATTGATGAGTCTACCAAGTCTAGGTAGCGAGAATGAAAAATGGCGGCTGTTTCAAAACGTTAAAGAAAATTTAATTTTTCATTCGGAGTTCTATATCTATAAAAATACCGAAAACACTAGAAAACCAATGGGAACATCATTTAAAGTAGAGTAAATTTGCTAAAATATGATCCCTAAAAGAGCTTTTTACGTTCAATAGTATTCGAGATATAGCTTTTTAAAAAGCAACATTTCATAAAAAAAAAATGTACTGAAAGATTAGTAGTAAGTGAATTTATTTTGAGAAATCTATATCTTAAAATACATTCGACGTACATATGTCTATTAGGACTTAAATTAAAGGGAGTTCAATAGACTATAAAGTAGTTTCCTTTAGAAAGTAGTATATTTTAGTATATTGACATAAAAATAAATTTCTAATAAGGTTGAGGCTAAAAGGATTTAAGTTATCCTAATTGATATTTAAATTGCTTACTTTAGGTGTAAATAGATCAATATAATACCTATAATGCTAATAACATTTAAATTTGAATTTTTTTTTTTAAGTCTATAGATTTTGGAAGTAACCAAGGGCCAGTACGGTACCATACGATTTAAATAAAAATGATCGAAAACTGAAAAAAAAAATTATCAAAAAAATTAATTATTCACATTATAAAGGTATCACGATAATTTTAATTACGGTTTTTAAAAGATTCATCCAGATTACATTAATGTTAGTATTATTTTCTATTTCTTTGCTTCGATAATTGTCAAATCTAGTAGGTGTGTTTATGGAAAATTGAAAAGGAAGCTTTGGTACTCTTAAATACTGGTTAATTACTAACCTGTCAGCATTTCACCAAATCAGGAATCTTCAAGTCTAAAAATCACATTAATATTTATCGAACATAGAAAGCACATCTCACTTCAACAGACTAATAGGGGTAGTATAAATAACCCCTGAATGGTAGGACATATACTGAAAGAAATACTATTAGTCCATTTAATTTTTTGTTTTATTATACATTCTTCTACCTATGTAAGCCATCACTAAGGTGTGACAGGTCCCAGATAGATAATGCTATCTTATCTCTTATTTACTCACCCGTCCTCTTTGTTTGATCTAGTTTCCCAACGATATAACCTGCTACTTATACTAATAGGTTCTGGGAATAGAAAATAATAATTTATAAAATAGGTTTAAATTCAACATGGATCTATTTACCCATTGATATTACTATGAGATATTTGTGTACGAAGGTAAAATTTATTTTAATGTTATTAATTGGTCAATACGATTATAAAAAAGGAAAGTCCTTTTCGATGTATTTTATATGAATATAAAATGCTAATCTTACAAAATAAGAGGTTATGGAACTTTTCTCATGCTTGTAAGAGATAGATGAAGACTAGGCAACGGTACTAAAGATGCTGAAATAGTAGCCGTCCGTGATTCAGGTGCCCCTGGTTATGTCATCGCTCTATTCATAGTGACCTGAGGGAAAAATAGAACTAGTGGTAGGAAATAGAAACAGTTTGTTTTAGGGAAAATAGAGTGTGTGAGGTTAAACGCATTTTGTTATGAGCCATTAATTTATATTTATATTTTACAATTTTTAATTATTGCATGAAGAAGAATATTGAGAATTGTAGTGTTTACTGGAGCCAGTTTTAATAACAGTCCGAAAAATAATTTTAAATAAATGAAATGAAAGTGGGCAGTTATGGCATATTACTGAATTTTCTCCTCTTGTATATCCTCCAATATCCAAATACATGCATACAAATTGTGAAAATAATTAGAAGAAAACATATAGATGAAGAAACAAATGAGCCCAAAATTTTAAGGCACAGAAAAAAAAAAAAAAAATACACACACAAATATACTAACTTCATTTTTAATACTGAGATTAAATATTTAAATACAATTTTAAAAAGTAAAATGTTGGTAATAAGTGTTAATTAAATTTATTTTATTTTAACTAATTTAATTTAAATTTATTGAAGATGTTTTCGGCTTCAAGTTCTATTCAAGAATATCACTAACTTCGTGGCACTATCTTGTTGATCCAAGGGAAGGTGTCGTTTTGCGTTTTTCAGCATAAATCATTATATAATAAAAACAAATATTTTGACTAAAGTTAATAATTTAATTAATCAATTAATATGTATTTACACTTGCATATATTTACTATACGAATGGGTTAAAAATAAAAAGGCACAAGTGATAATTTTGTTAATAAGATTTATCGCTGCTATCTACCTGAACCTGAACCAAATCTACCTTTCAGTATTGTCAATGCAGTGCAATTATAAATAATTATTGGCAAAACTTGGTTTTAGCACAAAGAAATAGCGACAAAAAGTCTGATTAACAAAACTTGTATTTAGTTGGTTAATTAGTTAGTAGTTAGTTAGTATATCACAAATTAGTTAGTAGGTATACTTCACTTCGAATTTTAATTATGTTAATATGTTTGAGAGTTAAAACTTATTTCATCAATGGTATTAGAATTACACGGTCACAAATAAAAAAAAAATGAAATTTGTATGATCATAAATATATTATTTTTATCATATTAATCAGTATTGTCACCTAAAAAGTCATTATGATATGTACTTAGGTATTCACTTATTTATAAAATACTTTTCTTAATTATGAAAAATGATTTAAT
>NW_027114363.1:0-10941 GCF_000696795.3 Halyomorpha halys | reverse complement strand
TATTATAATTAGTACACGAATTTGCTATTTCTGAATTAAGGCTCAGTGATTTAATAATTTGAATTTGACATACGCAATATATTACGATAAACATTTTCAATTGTTCTATTATTCATAAGTATATTAACTTTAGTTGAACTAAATTTGTAATTAAATCCAGAGGTTAAGTGTACTGCTGCCAGTATCGATTGATTTCTTCAAAAGTTTAGGTCGTTTTGGGAAATCGAGTCCCTATCTGATTTGATGTTTAAAATCAGTTATATATTGATGAACCGAGATGATTGAATCCACTTGTCGGTTATAAATCGTTCCTTCTTACAAAAATTAATTGGTCAACTTGTTGGGAGAAAAAAAAAATTCTATGAAGAAATATATAACCTACAATGTATCATAACATAACTCGGTATCAACATCCGATAGTACTTCTCATTCATAGCACAAGAATCCATTACAATTTTAATTTTCATGGAAAGTCAACTTAAAAATCATTCTTTCGACGGACTATTCAATTGTTTTTATTTTTTATAGTTCCCCCTTTTTAAAAAAAAATATGAAATATTCATAGATATGCTAATGAAGAATTAATAATTTCGTTTTTTCGTAGGAACTTATATGGAAAAAGAAAAACTGCAAAGTAAAATTAGTATCAAAGATAAATGGAAAGATTAGCGAAAATTTCAGCGGTGTATAATGAAAGCAGTTGTAGATGAATCATAATATAAGATCGATTAATTTGCAGTTTAATCTTGACGATGGGGCACAACCCCGAAACGTCAAGATATTTTAAGTAAGATTTAAAAAAAATAAAATTACCAGGAACTTCGGTTCACATAAATTACTGAATAAAAACATGATTCTTATTTTAACGTGGTTAAAAATTATAGTCATTATTCTTGGTGAATTGCAGTGTGATATATATCTACGTTTCCTGCTTAAGCCCTTGGTACTGTAGAAGTATGCCAGGACGAACAAAGATTGAATCCTAGCAAATTGCACCTTCATGATAAATGCAGTTATTAGCATCGTTAAAGATAAACAAACGAATCTCTTCTTCTATTTTTGAACTGGAACAAAATACATTTCTACCCGAAGTACTTTTAGATGCTCCATGTAATATTAATTAGAGCATCGTTTGATTGGGAATATTTTTATAAAATTAACAAAAGGAAACGAAATAATAACCTCGCTCGACCTAAATCCCTACTGTTTATATTATAGTTGCTCTCATTTAATTTAATCACAAAAAAAAAGTTCTTTCCGTTCTATTATAGTAATTTTATGTTTAAGGGAGATTGGGGTGGCTTAGTGAGTAAGGCGCGCTGCTAAATCCAATGACTTGGGCTCAAACCCGGCTTATTTTGTCACTGTGGTCGTGAGTTAACTCTGTGGATTAGGGGAACCCTCCGTGGTTCGCCCAGCCTCATAAAGTGGGCCTGAGGACCGCCGCGGTTGAGTGGTATTATGAACAAATCACCTCCTAGCACAATCTTTGATCAAGAAACAGTACTTCCAGTGATCCTCACAAAGTACTGAACATCTCACCCTTCATGCGTTGTAGTGGTAAAGATTTTCATTGAACTTTTATTTTATGTTTTATAAATATGTAACACAAAATAAAAGTTCGATTAAAATTAATGTCTGATATCATTTTAAATTATTTTATGAATATTAATATTATAAATAGGTCGATAAAGATATTCGAAAATCTTCACAATTGTTATTTATTTAAATAATATTTCAAGTATCTATTGTAGAAATCATTGTTGATTTTTAAAATTTAAATGCATATATTTGAATAAATAATTGCTTCAGAAAAACTGGATAAAATCATTAGAAACGTTATTAAAGGAAATGCAATGCAAATTATCTTACTTATTTTCTCACTGTTTATTTGTAATATTAATAATAATATTTATTCCTGAATTATTGTGATATTACTGAGTTTATTTTTAAAACTTCAATCTATAATTAGAACACTACTTTTTAATATATCTGTTTTTGATTAATTTATATTTATTTATTTATTTGATTTTGATCAGTAGGGGCGTCCCAAAAGAATTACGTCTAAAAGCTGAAACCGTTGAGATGTAATTAATCTGAAGATTTCATTACATTCAGTAGAGAAATAAACATCTGATTTCTTCTTACTAATTTTTGGAAAGTTATGTCCGATTACTACTGGTAATGATTGTTCTGCCTATCAAGGATACCACGAAGTGAATATGTAATGAAACAGCCCTATAGAGCGACACAATAGGCTCTGTGAAGGGGAGCTCTGGGTTTCTAGGTCATCAGGGAACTTTCCGTACTGTTCAGGCAACCGTAAAGTTTTATGTAAATACATAATTAAGTGAAAGTGAACATAGATTTCAACTGAATCGGATTGAGTTGTTATCTCTGTAGATTTATCGGGCCGAATCGATTTTTCTTTTAGAGCGTTACGGATAGCTAAGATAAAATCGATATTTCACACAAAGGAACGGTAGATCAGTAGATATTATTATTATTTATTTTGAATATGTAATGCGCAACAGTACTTAGAAACATTATTGCGTGAACTATTTCATGGAACTGGAATAAAATAAATCGGCGTATTAACAGCAAGTGACAACGCTGGTCACGATAAAATTGACATTATTTCTGGGACTTATCTCATGAACGCAACCTTGACCATCTTCTAATTAACATACGGTCAAGGTATAAAACTCAATTCGGTCAAATTCTATTAAAAAGAAAAATTAAATATTCACACCAATATTATACATGTTTATAATTCAAGTAAATTCAGTAAATAAATAAATAACTAAATAATATATGTAAATAAAATATATATAAATTGAGCATGACGTATTAATTTTCTAATAGAATTCACATCAAAATAAAGGAATAAAAAAAAAATAATTTTTTTCATTTTATTTACTTATTTATTTTTTTTTTTATTGTAACCAGAATAATGTTAGGTCACAACCTCAGCTTAAATAATAGGTTCCTAATTTTTCTTGAACTGTGATATAATTTCTGTTGGAAATAAAAAGTAATACAAAAAATATATCTAATATTCATATTTTTATTTATTGATTTTATCTGATATGGTTATTCTATACTAAATATACAAATATAATATGTATATAGTTCAGGTAACAGGTAAATTCAGTAAATGAAATGGAAAAATCTTTATGCATACAAAATTAATTACATATTTTTCTCCAAAATTTAGAAAGACCATTCATCAACCTAATCAATTAAAGTAAAGCCTGTTACTGGGAATTATTAATGGTTCTCAAATCCAATATGTTATTTATTAGTTATGAACAGTTTTTTTTTAGACTCAATAATTGATTATTGTTTAGTTTGGTTCTCAACAGAAATAAAAATTAACTTGCCGATCTGTATCTGTCCTGTGATACAAACTTTTTAGTTTGTGATGAAAGTTTTTTAGTGAACAGAATCAGTAATAGGATTATTCTCTATTTTCATTAAAATTTGGCCGAAAATACTATCTAAAATTACACACGAGATAATTCTTACTTCATTTTTTGAATATATTTAAATTAAATTATCAAAAAATAATTGAATCATTTTTCTTTGAAACGGCCAATAAATACCAAAATAGGTTTGATAGTAATCCAGAAAAAAAGTCTCCATACTACAGTTTGAAACCTTAACAAATCTAAAATTAGATTGTATGATATGAAAAAATTCTTCAAATTCAAATACAAATTTGTCCTACCTTCAGAGACAAAAAATATGGAAAATATGCAGTTTAGGACTAGAAAGGTTTTAAATATTAATGATTCAATTAACTGCGAATCACGAGGTTTAAAATTATTCCAAATATTCCTAACTTACTTTTAATTAGTTCTTCAACTCAATTCATCAACCACTTGTACGTGGGAGAAACTTACGCTCATAAGTTTTAATTATTAATTTTTTTTTTGTTTTAAACTTTTTCATTGAATTTAATAGGCTTGTTATAAAAACAAATATTTCAAACCAATCTTCGAGGAGAAAGTAAAGGTAATTTACCTTGGAAAAGGTTGATACAGAAAAAAATTTAGCTTAGGATTTAATGTTGATGGTGAGGTTTAAACTAGATGACCTGGAAATTTATCTCAGCAATAACTAAAAATAGATATCTCAAAAAACAAAACAAAATTGTTTTTGTTTGTTGGTCCAATATTTTTAAGTACTCTGAACGAGTGTTACTTTTCACCAGATTTTGGGTTTGAAATGGTAGTCTGGGCCGTCTTTAGCTCAGGTCTATTGTTCTGAGATCTGCGGGCGCCGGTTCCAATCCGGTCTGGGGACGTAGACTTTTTATTAAGTGGCGGTCCCACAACATTAAAAACTTGACTCCTACCATGGTCAGAATAGGTTGTTCACCTATAGATTACCAGGCAACATCACCCTCGCTGTGGATTACCTTAATTTTTACCATCTTGCGAAATCAAAAGATTACTTTTACCCCAAGGATACCTCAGTTCCCTTGGGGCAAAAGTAAAAGAATAAACCACTATGTTGCATTGGTCGATTTCTAATTTTTTTTTTTTTTTTTTTTTTTGTCAAATGTCTGTAGAAAGTTCATGAGCAAGTTGGGGAACTTTGCAACATTTTCCTAAATTCATTTTGGGAAAGTGCTGCAAGGTTTAGAAGTTCACAAGTATTTGTAATCTCGAAATCTATAACTGGTGCTGTCATTTATATTTCAATACTGTAATTATTAGAGAAAAAACATTAAAACAGATTAGAATAAAATAGAAATCAACATTAGTTTATGCTTAAAAATATATGAAAAATATTAATGTTTGTTTTTTTAATTTTTTTATACATACCTTGGAATAAAAATACAGATAAAAAAAAATATGTCAATGCATAAATTTTTATTCAATATAAATTTGGACCAAAATAAATCCAATTTTTTCTCTATTTCTTTAAATTAATATTGTATGCAGGTATTAATATGTACAAGAGGATTTTTTGTTTTATTTTAATTATTTACCTCAGATGTTTTTTTATTTTGCTATTATTTATTTCATTTATCCGCACATGTTTATTTACGGTGTGTACATATTCCTACAATTATAAGTTTAGTTTCAACTCATTAATTTTATTGTATTTTTATATTCTTTATTTACTTTTATATTTTTCTTTCACATACATATATATGGTATGGTATAGAATGCATATTGCCCTTGAGTGTGGCAGATTGTATTTTTACAATAAACGTTTTATTAAAAAAATATTTTTCTCAATTGATATGGAATTACTATTGGGTTGAAAGTAAAATATTCCTGATTTCTTGTGCAAAATTATCCGCATTTACATTTACAGAAGTGACGACTAATAAAAGATTAATTATTAAAACTGACATTTACTTCTTGATGAAAGATAGAATGTAAAAAAAAAAGAAGATTACATTCACCATTATACTTTGGAAGTATTACCTTCATGTAAGGTAAATTGAATAAATTCATAAATAAATGATTGGATAAATTCATACAAAGTACATTGAAAGTATTACCTTGGAAAAGGAGCAATCCAGCAATTATAGTTTGAGATATGTTATTTTACGGAGAATCTCATTTTCCTCCTTTCATTACCACTGGTAGACAACACTCAGTTACATTAAACATTTGACGTCAATGGATTAGCGTTATACTTTCAGGAGCAATGTAACTTTTTTCGAAGGCACATTAAGTAGCCCTTTATAGATAAAATTCTTTCATTGTTTTCCTTTTGGTAATTTGATTTTTTGGTAACCACGATAAATATTTGGAAATAATTGAACTTAACAGTACTTCTCGGCGTTAACAATAGGTGCCCAATAATCTCTTTATGTTTTGGGTTCTATAGCAAGTACGGAGCTAAAATGGTGGAATTACAGCTCCGCTATCATTAGAGATAAATTTACAACCTTCACTGATGGAAGCATAGCCGCAAATGCAAACAACTCGCTTCCTAAGTGATTTATACAAAGTGTAGGGCTTTGCTAATGCGCCATATCAGAAGGGGATCGCACTATGTCAGCGCCAATGGTCGAGAAACACTTCTGCAGTAATTGTCTTTCGGGAGCCGTGTCACGACCTGCTATTTATGGGCGCCTTATCTCCTGATTTAACTTTCCCCTTCCGAGCAACTTTTACTTGGGCTACAGTAAATTTTTAAAAAGGTCGGGATGAGTTTTATTGCACTTTAAGAGTTGAAAGGCCCGAGAAACCGCCAACTCCCCGGGTTTAGGAACACCGTGGATTAATTATTACAGACCTGTGTAAAACTTGTTTGTAAACATTTCTCAAATGTTGTCCGATCATCAAATGTTTTTTCAGTGCGACATTATTAATGATCTTGTTAAAGAAAACTAACCCTTTGTTGATTATTATTTTGAAGAAATAAAAAACAGAAAAAACAAAAAACGATAATGGACAATTTCTAAAAATAAAAAAATAGTCCTTTCTGTTCAATATTCCCTTCAATACTCTTGAATGTCTGTAAATTGATTCAGATATTATTGGTATTAAAATGCTTTTTATTTATTTATTCTGCTTACAAAACAATTAGGCATATATTAATCATATATCGTCAGTGCAGTGGCGATGTAGCGTTTACGTTAAAAGAAACATATGCTGAACATTAGGAACGGGGGTCACAGAGCGCTCGGTTCGGAACTTTGTGGGTTCGATTCCCACCTGGGAAAGTTTAGTATTTATATCTTTGCGGCCTCAAGAAATGAATCTTGACACTCCCATCTTGGTTAAAACGCAACGGTAACTTTAAAGTAGACACCAGGAGTAAGTAAAAGGGTCACAGAATGGATACATCAAACCTCAGCTAAGTATTTCACTATATACCTTCAAGAACGAACAGTCGAAAAAAGTTGTATACAATTTGATTTATGTAACAGATACGTAATGAAATTTACTAATTCATGTTTTATTTGTATTTTAGAGGGACCGAAAAAAAAATGTAAAAAGGACAACTAGGCCCACTTGCTGGACTAGTTCCCCACATCAGTTACCAATGCCAACTCGCTACACATCTAAACATTTCTGGAAGAATTTTGTTTTGGGGTAAAAGATTTACGGTAGCAACTATATATTATATACATAATATATAATTTGATACATGTCACTTAATAATTATGTATTTTTAATTAGTGAAGCCAAAGTAGATCTTTTTAGTATAGAAAAAAAGATTACAAAGTAAATGTGCAGCCAAACATATATAGGTAGCCATTTTGGCTTTGCATCGATGTTTTAACCAACTTATGCTAAAAGGAACCAACCAATATTTGTTTTTATCGCGTTTTTTTCGGTGCTAAATAAATTTGTATTGATAGATGTCTGTTCTATCAGAAAACATATATCCAGAGATAGTATATGACGGAATATGGTTTGTAGGGAGGGTCTTATCCTTGGATACTGTTTCTCACAAATATAGGAGCTGCCCACAAGTGAGGCATGATCATGTGTCATGTAATTTCACTGATTGCGCAATCACTGAACTACCAATACGAGGCATATTAGTGGGTCTTTTATACATGTTGGGAATGCTTAAATTGTTTAAGTTTAAAAAAAAAAATCGTCGTATGTTTGTACTCAATCTAACTAGCGGAGCACTGCCATTTGGAAGGCCGTATTTCATCAAATAGGCTCATGTCAAGAATATGATAAGCCATATGATGTAAATGAGCAATTTTAACTTCTGAAAAACTCTGCAATCCTAATTCAAAATTGAGCAATAATTCTAATCAATTCTTGATTATTATTAATAAAAAAAAGCACATTCTTTCGAAAAATAAATTTATAAACTATAACTATAAATAAAAGTAAATTATAATTATAACACATAAACCAAATAGCTCAGAAGTAAACAAGACTTGGCTCGTTCGCTAGAAGACAGAAATAACTCCTCTTAGGAAATCAAGGTTTATTTTATATTTTATACGCGTCAGCAAATTTTCAGTCAGTCGAAGGACCTAGGAGAATTTACGAGGCGATTCCTATCCCGGAATGAAATATGGAGCTGAAAGTGGATATCCAAAGGTTAGTGGGTATCCGAGCTCAGGCCAACCAATGTTTTTCGCTCATGATTGATCGTCCACAACCCAAGTTCTCACTAGACCTCTGGCATTTCGTCTGTAATAGTTGATGTTGAGTTCAATCTGCATGCTCTAGGAGTTCCAGTGTCCTCGTTAAACAATTTAAGGAGGGAGTTGGTCTACATGCTATATGGTGACTTAATGTTTTTCCATAGTTAACTGATACTCGATAAAAATCTTGCAGAGTTGGGCGAACATTTTTCGATTGCCGTTTGACGACTATATTTTTAGTCATTAAAAATAATCATGACTGTACATAATACTTTGTAAAAAAAGGTTCTATTAAGCCTCTTCAGATGGCTGACGAAAACAGTTATAGTTGCTATTCATCATTGTTGGTATAACCCTGTTTTTTGAGTCACTGAACATGTATCTGAGGTTTGATGACAGATATTTAACCGGGTGCATTTTATTTATTTTTTTTTTTCCAAAAAAAAAAAGAAAAGTCAGATTTGTTCTTAGTGTTAGATGTGTTTCTACATTTTGGAAGCTATTGTTTTTGGTCGTTTTTATAGTTTAATAAAATTTTAGTCATATTGAATATTCATGATCTAAAATTCCGACTAGAAATTTATTAATTTTCTTAGTAGATTAAATTTTAAATCAACATATGCTTGTCTCTGAATCCTAGGCAGGGCAATGTCAACGCAATATTTGAGTTATATGGAATGAAATATCGATTTAAATGTTTACAAGTAGAGTTCTGGATAGGCCAGATCATCCACTCATGTCCAGAGCGTTTGTGGCTTTAGGTGTCTAACTCACAATCATCCTCCTATACCGCTTTCAATACCATTGGCGCAGAGGGAAGCTCAAGAATTTTCTGGAGCTCTGCTTTGTGTGGCGTCACAAGTGGGATGGATTAGTTTGAAGGGACATCAGGCTGAGTGTAAGTTAGTAGCTATGAATGTGATACGTGGGATTAGTCTCATGTAAAGGTTACTAGAAAATACTTAAGAATAATCAATAACGAAATTACAAATTTTTCTCAAGGTTAGATTTAAACACAAATTGGAAACTAGATTTAATTAAAAAAATAAGACTTCTGTCTGATGTCAATTTATTATTTTTCATAAATATTATTATAAAAATAATAAGTGGATCCAGAAAAGCTTTCACAATATGATAACGGAGGAGTTAATTAAATAGAGATGGTGCAGCTTGGTCCATAATTAAAATAATAATTATTTTTATAAGGCATATATTGAAATATTAATTAGAAGTTATTGATTATTTTTTTAAATTTTTAGTATTTATTTTCTAGACATAAATCTCTGAAAATATCTATAAAAGCCAAGCTCAGGGAAAGTAACATTAAAGATTAAAACAAAAAAAACAAAATTTCAAACAGAATAAAGATAATTTATGTAAAAAAAAAAGGCTCAAAACCTTTACATTAAATTGGTATATTAATTGTGACATTAACTAAACATTCTGTAAACTAAGATAAGAGTATTTAGTCTTTATCGGATTTTCGTAAACTGGCCGAATGAGTCAATAATAAAATGTTTAGTCCCAAGAGGATTCATTAATGTTATGATTGAAGGAGCTTCCAGATTTAGACTTGTAGAAAATGTAATATTAACTTATGGATTATACAAAATTCTGGAATAATTTGAAAAATTGAATTACAGATCAGGAGCAGTGGAGCCGAGGTACTAAATTACCTGTTCCATTAATCAAAGACTTACAACAGATTAATACAAGTAATGTTGGACAGGGGAATTAAAACGTTGCCTCTCGTTTACAACATCGTCCCGGGTCGTTTAGAACCATTTATCATTTTTAATGGATTGATTATTTAATTAACAGAAATAGAATAATAAATATAAACCTATTATTTAATTAACAGAAATAGAATAATAAATAGAAACCTGTTATTTAATTAACAGAAATAGAATAATAAATGAAAACTATCTGATAAGTAAAAGATTGGATAAAACAGAAAAAAAGGGAAATCCGGCTAATACAGATTTTTAAATGTTTGCGAATGATGAAATTTTATCTATTGATTGGAGTAATGAATTTCATCAAAGAATTTTGGATGATCTATATGCTTATTTTTTTTTAAAATAATTTATTTATTGTTATTTACAACTCTATACACATATATACAACAAGTAAATTTATTGTAGGTGGCATGATACAAACATGTGGAGAATCTACCCACTGATAGAACTCCAATAACATTCCTAGAGGAGAGATCTGGAGGCCATCTTCTTTTCAGACGCCTAGGAGGATTATTAGGTAATAAAGGAGAATCCAGGTTAGAAACAAATGGATTTGGGTGGTTGAGAAGTTTATTATGGAAGGAACGGTATCTGGTTCTGGCCATATCGAAAACACATGGAACATTGAGGTCTTTGACTTGATTTGTGACAAAATAAGGAGCATTAACGATTTTACGAAGGGTTTTGGACTGTAAGGATTGGTTCTGGAGGAATTTGATGGCTTAGTGTAGCCCCAAAGCTCAACTCCGTATGTCCAGATAATAGTCATGTAGATCAGTCTTTTGTAATGGATTGGCAATTTAGACCGTTTGTCTAGTAAATGTAAATGCTTATTTAAATTAAATTTTATTAGTACCAGTTTGATGATTTAAAATGTTTAGTAATTATGTATTAATGAAAATAATAGATAACTTATAATAAAAATATCCATGTAGTCTCAACATGTTTATTTTCTTAATACTCCTACGTTTCGGCATAAAAATGTCTTATTTATAATATCACTGCTAACCAAGTCATTAAAAAAATTGCAGGCCTTTAGTAGAGAGAATATGGGGGAGCTGGTGCACCGATTTGAGGAGCCAATCAGAAGCCAGCATTTTGATGACGTCACAC
>NW_027114362.1:404578-404879 GCF_000696795.3 Halyomorpha halys | reverse complement strand
CACCCTATTCCAACACCATAGTGGGGATCAAATTGTCATTTCATGGAATCACTATACTCCCTAAGCCAAATTCGAACCGACGCCACTGTAGTTCCTTATGCTCCTCATGCTTATGCCTCAACTCCCTTAGCCATAAACGGACCCAAATTTATAAAATGTGTACCTTTTCGGCTGGAACCATAATAAAAAAGACAAGTTTCCCTGTAAAACCGCTTCAAAGCTGTAATACAGCATTGGAACTGACTAAAGCATATCAATTCATTTCTTTACTAATAAGTAAGTATTGATATAGGAAAAAATA
>NW_027114362.1:395353-403455 GCF_000696795.3 Halyomorpha halys | reverse complement strand
AATAGTAGTTTTCATGATATTAGCTAAAATAAATTGATTTTTAATTGTTTGGACAATAAGTTTGATTTATGAAAAACATTATTTCAGAAACCATTGGACGTACAGGTATCTGGCAGTAATCCAATTAAAGCTAGTTTATTGTATTATGAAGTAGTTTATAACATTTATTTATGTACTTTTGTTTGATATCTGACGAAATAAACTCACAAAATTTCTAGTTAATTTCTAGTTGTTCGTATAAAATGTTGGATTTTTGAAAAAATATATCCCTAGACTCATAAGACGTAGATATGTCTGTCAAAATAAAGGAAATTTAAGTTACTATAAAGTCGTTTATTTCACTTATCTTCGTAGAGGTAGTAGTTTTTATGATATTCACATATGAATATAAATTTGGCAAATGAAAATTTGTCTGTACAACTGTTACTCAATTTATTATATCATGAAAACTACTATTCCTACGAAGGTAAAGATCATAAACTACTTTATAATACATTAAAGTAGCTTTAATTTGAGTGCTAATAGACATCTGTACGTCACATAGTTCCTGAGATATAGATTTATCAAAATAAATTAACTAACTATTGATATTTCTGTACATTCTGTACATTTTTATGAAATGTTGCTTTTTTTTAAAAAGCTATATCTCGAGAACTATTGAACGTAAATACCTATTAGGGCTTAAATTTTAGCAAATTTTCTCTACTTTAAATGATGCTCTCTTAGATATTCTGTTGTTGTTGGTAGTTGTAAAGATATAGAGCTCCGAATAAAAAATTAATTATTTTTAATGTGTTGAAAAAGCCCCCAATTTCTGTTCCCCCTACCTATACTTGGCAGACTCATCAATTTTTCTAGTAATTATACCTAGTTTTCAATTAAGTAAACAAAAATTGTGGTGAAATAATTGACTTTTTTCTCCTCTTGGGCTCTTGTACTAGTAGAAGAGAGGTGGTTGTACGCCTCAGGATTGTACACTATCTATCCCCTCATAAATAGCTACCGGATTTTCGTAGAAAACCCAACCTGCAAAAAAAAAGTGTAAAATTGTCTGTAAAATAAAGCAGAAAATCAATTTTATTGTTTATTTTATAATATTATTACATATAAGGTTTATTTAACCTTGTTTGTATCAGAGTAAACTCGCTAAATTCTGACAAGTATAATACAAGACTCTAAACTCAAATATGAAATTGCCACTATACACTCTAAAGTCTGTCCAATAATTGTGGGATTGGGACGGAGTGAGAATCCAAGTTAATAACAATAACAATGTACGATTTTTATAGCTTTTTCTGGATATATATTTCATAGTTACTTAAGATCAATAATCAATACTATTCTAAGAATATTCGTCATATTTGTTTTCTACTTCATTTTTTTTTTTTTTACATATCAATAGATTTTTCTCGTTTTTAACAATGTTTAGCGTCACCTCATATTTATCTATCCAAAACTATAAATTTAATTAAGACGACAATAATAAAATAAATCGATACTTACTTATCTGTAAAATAAGTATGGGAAAATCGGTTCCAGTATTAAATTTTATGGTCTTAAAATAGAAATCAACAAATTTTCAGCAAAATCAAATTCCTGCCCAAAAAAAAACAATATGTGATATATTGAATTTTACTAAATTATTCCATAGATCGTGAATAGGATAGATAATAAGTTTAACACCACCGCAGGGGCTTCCATGAAAAAACAAAACCTAAAATGTTTTTTTTTTTTTTTTTTGGTCTTCTTTTCTTTTCTTAGAGTTTAAATAAGCATTATAAAATTTCTAAAATATAATATTTAGTCCAAGAAAGATTAAATACCTGTTTTTTTATTAATTATTTATTATATGATTGTTTGAGAGTGGTTTATTTTATTATCAATTTACACAATTTTGATCCTTTTTTCTCTCAACCTCAAGAGTTATTAAAAAATATAACTCTCCAACGTTTCGGCCCTCAGGCCTTTCTCAAGGAGACAACCTATACATTTTTTTTTGTTTTTATAACAATTACACTATTTCCTTAACTACATAGTGATTTCTTTGGCCATACCTTCAATATTAATGGCATTGTTTTTTAAATCTCAATTTGCAGGCTAATTGCCCATGTCACATGTTTAAAATAAATTAATTATTAAAATAATATCATAACAACTTCATAAATTTTTTGTTTTTAAAGTGATTACTAACTTTTTTTTGTATATTCTAAATTTAAAAATCCTTTTTTACAAACAAACTTCTCCTCTTTCACCTATATTTATCATTTAAAAACGGAACCTACCTTCAACAGGTTTAGACTCTGTCTGTTATTACCTTATCATATAAAAATAGCTTTTTTATCATTAATTTAAACTTTCAATATAATTTAATTAACATTCAAATTTTAATAATTTTTCTTATAACTTAATATTTTTTTTAAATCCATAATTAATATATTCTTATTATATGTGTATTTTTTAATCATACATATAACCCCCTCTCTATTTTATTTTTTCACATATTTATTCACCTAAATATGCTTTTATAAGTGAATATATATTTTCTATATACATCTGTATAATTTAAGGATTAGATCATTTATCTATTTACCAACTTTTTTATATAATAATTACATATTTATTTTCCTCAAAATTTCAGAATAATGGTGGTTTAGTCCCTTAGAAACTGATTTGAAATTAACAGTATAATTCATATTTTCTAAGATGTAAATCGATTCTAATATTTTTCTTCTAAAAATATTATTTTTTTTATGAATGACCTTGCCGTTTTCAAAATCAAAATTATGCTTATTTTGAACAACATGTTGAACCAATGCTGTTTTTTTGTTTCCTTTTCCATATTTTTTATATCATTCTCATGTTGATACATCCTGTCTTTTACATATTGTTTAGTTTCACCAATATATATGGCTGGAAAATTAATGTATGGAATTTTATATACTAATCCAGATTGTTATTTGTTATCTATTGGGTCCTTTGTTCTACTATAATATTTTTTTAATTTATTGTTTGGTTTGAAACATAGTGATATATCTTCCAAATCACAATCCTTAAAAGACCTTTTTATTCCTTCTGACAAACCTTTTAAATAATAACAGCTACAGTATTTTTATTTCTTTTATCGCATTTTCATTTTTATTTTTGTCAATTTCTTTTATTTTGGATTTTTTGATATTTAATTCCCATATTTTCTTTATTGACGTTTTTGGATAAAAGTTTTCCTGAAACATATTAAATAACTTCTCCTTTATTTTCATCAATCTATTTCATGTGAATAGGATGACAGGATAAGTAATTTAAGATTATTTTAATGGATGATTCCTGAAATAATGTAATTGTTATAAAAACAAAAATAATTTTTTTTTTGTCTCCTTGAGAATGGCCTGAGGGCCGAAACGTTGGAGAGTTATTAATGAATAAAGGTTGAATTGAAAAAAGGATCAAAATTGTGTGGTAATTGATAATACCAGTTTTTTTTTTTTAATCATGAGGATTATTGTCGTCACCTGCGTATGCCGCTGAAACTACGTATGCAATTTCAACTGAATGTTTTGAGAGTTTTTAAACTGAATTACTGATTAAGGGCTCTAAAAAGTTATTTTATATCACCACTTTCTCAATAAAACATCTATACAATTAATTCAACTCAAAAAAAAACAAAAAACTTTTGATCATGTAAAGAAGGTTATTGGAAGTGTGTGAAATAGAAGAATACATAAGTTAATAAATTTATGTACTTCAAAAAAGAAATTTGATAAGGAAAATTGAAGCAGTGTTAAGATCCTCAATGGCGGTAGAATCCAGAAGGATCGTAGCTGGTAGAAGCTAGGGCAGTACTGAACACGGTTCGGGACAGCCTAAGGCGAAAGGGAGGTGCTAGAGCTCGCCCCACCACTCCCAGCGCAAGTTAAAAAAGTGACCACTATAACGATCGCTCATCGTCATACGTGCTTCAAAGCCTTCACCGTCAACTATGGTCACTGTGTTAAAACATGTTATGCAAAACGGAATACAAATTGCTATAATTTGGTGTTTACTTATCATTTTCTAACTTGCTTGTTAAAATAGAGGGATTTCAATTTGTCTTCTCCTCCCTCAGATGGCCTAAATTTCTGACGAATCTCTAATTATTAAATTATGAATCATATTACTGAATATTAATGATTAGTACGTGGCATTGTTATTAATTTGATTTTTGCTAGAATCTATAATAAATTTGTAAATAAAGCAATCGAAAATGCAACTTCAAAATGTGTAACGTCGTGCAGTGCTTAAATTTGCAATTTCGTGCATGTTTTTTAAACTAGTGTCAACAGAACGCCCTTTTCATGATTCCTATTTTTGTTGAGGACTGGCTGAATTGGAAGCAAGGGAACAAAAGATGCACTTGCAATGAATGAACAATTAACCGTTAATGATCAATTATGAAAAAAATATAATTTGAATGCACCGACGAGTTCCTATGATTCGACATCCTGTTAACTAGGTTGCTGAATATTTTCTCAGAATATTATTCCTTTTTATTTTTCGACTCTAAGGTAAATCGTTCTTCTTTCTTACAAGTTAAAACCGTGCATTTGAGTAGAAAAAAATATTTTGCTAAATGTTCAAAATCTCTAAAAGAAAATCGTCTAAAATAAGTAGGTGGATAGAATGATATAGTTGAATTATATTGCACGGCCTAAAATTAAACCATTTGAAACGATAAAAAAAAATCCCTAATTTATGTCCAAGTAAGTAATATGTGGGCCGTCCGTAGCTCAGGTGGTTGAGGCGCAGGTCTTTGCCACCTCAGAACTTTGACGGCGACGGTTGGAATCCGGCCTGTGGTATCGACTACTTTCATTACTGTGGCGCTTCTACGTATGAAAACTTGACCCCCCCACTATGGTTAGAACTGGTTAGTTACCTCTAGATAGTATCCCCTAAATCGTGCATTATATTACAAAAATAAAATCATGGGTTAAAATATCCTAATAACTTTTATCAAATTGTGAGTAGCTCATATAACATTGAAATTTAACAGCGCACTAGATACAATTGTTTTATATTATAATTATAAAATGTTGAGACTAGTTATTTTAAAGTATGAATGTTTAAACAAACGCTTCGACAGACGAACAATTTTCATTGCTGAAAATTCGTTTAGTAATAATAGTATTTTTATCATTATTTTTAAGTAAAAACTTGTGTTGTATTTAAATAAATATAAATTATTCATTGTTTACCCGAATAATTGTTTAAAAAAAATCTAATGATTTGTGAAATCAATGATCTCACTCAACAAGTTGGCATTGAAAAGTAGTTATTTGAACTAATTTAGTTTGTTTATCTCAACAGTCATGAAAGACAGTAAACGTAAACAAGAACATGGCAGTAATGTTTGTTAACGTTTTTAGAGGATTACTAACCGTTGTAATCTGCTATTATGGAAAATAAACTGTCCGGTTTTTATGTCCATTAGCATATGTAAAAAAAGTAATTCTTCTATTTATCTATCTATTCTCTCAAATCAAATGTACAGCTAAGATAATGTAGATTAAACATCATTAATATTGCATAACTTTGTATCATATTTTGAACATCAAAACGTTACTCAGTTAATCGTCCTGGTGAACCCGGGAGGAGACTGAAAAGATTAATAAACTGATTCATAGGATTAATCTTCGGTATTCCAAGACGTTTTCATATCTCTCACTGTTATGATGGCTCTATCCTAATATCCGAAGACAATCCCTTCTGGGTCCATCCACATTCCAACCCTTAAGAAAAAAAAGAAGAGTTTTGTAGAAAGAATGGACTTCTATACTTACCTTGGAAAAATTTTCAATATGTCTGGTAAAATATACCAAGAAATGTCCAATAGGATAAATAAAGCAAATAGTATTTACTACCAGATATGCAATACTATTGTGGGAACGAGGGAGGGTGGTAAGGACATCAAGCTCTATATCCTTAAAGCAATATATCTTATATATATATACCGACACTATTTTATGGTAGTGAAAGTTTGGTCACCCAAGACAAGCACATGAGGAGGATTACGGCTGCTGAAATGCAATTTTTGCGAAGAAAATTGGGTTAAACTAGGAGAGACAGGATGAAATAATAAGAGAAGAACTTCAGCTCCTCTCAATGAAATCAGTAATTGAACACCGACAGCTCTGATGGTATGGACACGTCTGTAGAATGGGGGAAGACAGAGTGCCAAGAAAATGTATGGAGGCTAGGCCGACTGGTAGAAGACCACGAGGCTGACCTTGAAAGAACTATATGGAGAATATTCAACGACTAGGTCTGCAAAGAGGAAAAACGCTGGCTCAGTTAAGGAGGCTTGCCAGAGACCGAGATGTGTGGACCAAGTGGTTAGAGGCTGCTCTACCCTTAAGGCACTTAAGGAGGATGAGAAAAAGAAGAAAAAAAAACCTTCCTATGTTAACCTCTTAATCTATTCCAACCTATCGAGTTCTACATTCCTTCACATAGAACTGTTAACTTGAAAAAATCCTTTATCGTTCAAGGTGCCTCAATTTGGAGTTCCTCGCCCATATCCATTCATAATTACATAAATCATATCCATTTCCTGGATTATCAATCTTCAGTATACTTGTAAATTATAAATATACATGTAAGGCTGCATAAATATGCATCTCTTGTTCTTGTTTTATTTATATAATCATTAATATTTTATTTAATTTTGTTTTACTTGACATAATGGATCCAGACAATGCTCCTCAGATTGTCCACATTGTCATTCTTAGTGGACAGGGTGTCCCTGAATATAGATTGATTTAAAAATAACTTCAATTGGTAAGAAATGGTAAGGGTTGTAATTGGTATGTATAGTATTGAACAGAAAATTTGTCAAACTGACCTTCGCACTGATTTTCGGTGAAAAATATTTGATTTATTTTGATGAGATAGGCAGGAGCCGAAGGGCATCGATCCCAGAGGCGGCCGACTTTACGGCATTTGACAATGTTTACTCACTGGTGCCATTTTTACTGTCTCTACAGCTTTCACTTGCAGCCTCCACTCGTAAACTGTGGCAATAATCTTGAGCCCTCCACCCAGCCTCCCTAAGAATCGATATAGCAGTCCGGCTCACCACTCTCCTTATCGATAATGGACTCACATCTTCACCGTCTCATCGTCGCCTCTTAATAACAAGCTTTTTTTTTTTTTTGTTTTAAACAACTTTTTTATGCAATTCCAATAACCTTAGACATTTACTCCAAGTCTAAACTGGCACGATTCGGATGACGCAGCTACTATACGTTTCTAAAGACGCGTTGGGATTACTTAGAAATGCAATTGAAAATTTATCGATATCTCAAATTTCTTGATAAATCGATTTTTCCCAAATCCATTCCTTCATAGTTTTTGCCTTCATTGCTATTTCAATTATTCAAATATTTCAAAAAGTGTACTTTATTTTTAAAACATTATGAATTGAAGAAGCTTCAATTAACAGTATTTTATTGAAATTAACAACTGTATAACATGAATATACAAGTAATTGTGATTTTAGTTATATTCCAATGGCATGATAAAGTATTTTAGTGATGCAACTCATTGGTAGAACTCCAACAACATTTCTAGAGCACAAGGTCTCGAAACGATCTTATTTTCAGACAGCTAAGAGGGTTATCAGGTAAAGAAGAAGAAACAATGTTAGAAACAAGAAGGTTTTGGGTGGTCAGGGAGTTTATCATGGAAGGATTGATATCTGGTTCTGGCCAAATCGGCGACATATAGCACATTGTGGTCCTTACGGATGATTGATGGTTGGATACGAGATGAGTTCGATGTTTGGAACCCCTAAGTTCAACTCCGTAAATCCAAATAGGCTTTATTATAGTTATATAGATGAGTCTTTTATAATTAATCAGTAGTTTAGAACGTCTAAGTGTTGTAATCGTCAGGATCGACGGGCAGATTTCTGATTTTTCAGTATTAAATAGGATTTTAACACCAACGATGGGGATGCCGAACAACTAACCCCCGTGGTAATATCTTATCCCGAGTTTCCACTTCCAATACATATGCTATCCTCTCGCCCAAAAATCCTACTTATTGGCCTACATCCCTAAAAAAACGGC
>NW_027114362.1:394403-394719 GCF_000696795.3 Halyomorpha halys | reverse complement strand
TTTGGACAACACCTTTCTAAAACCTTTATTCCGCATCCCGATATCCTTGACCCAATTCACCTTGAATGTATTGAAGCAGAACTCAATAATCCACTCCAAATGACCCACCACCTAAAGCATTTCATCTGAAATATCCAGCATCATTCAACGATTATCTACCCGCAATGCTCCTGGATACGACCTAATAACATCCCACATCCTTAAACTTCTTCCTCGAAAAGCCATCCTCTTACCGTCCCATCTCTCTATTACCGATCGTGGGAAAAATCCTCGAAAAACTTATTTTGAAACGCCTATACCCCATCCTAGATTCCAA
>NW_027114362.1:389518-391291 GCF_000696795.3 Halyomorpha halys | reverse complement strand
CACAAAAATAACACGATATACTATCACTTATAATGTAATAAACAACAGTTCATATACGTGTAATTTAGGAACAATTCCGTAACACTAACAAACAAAACAAAAAAATAAATAAATCACAACTTCTACTGTAATTGATTCTACTTAACTTAACTAAATTACAATGCATATTATTGCTAATAAAACCTTTGTAGCTTTGTATTCATATGTCATGTATTATATGACATATGAATACGTAACTAAAATAAAGAACTCTAAAACTACAGAAAAGGAGAAAAATAAAATATTTTTATCCGACTTACTAAGACTAATAATAATTGAGCTTATTAGACTGAAATAAATAGAAATGAACATAGGTATTTCACACAGTAGGTACGCCTGGATCTAGAGGAATGCGTAGGTGCCGAATGTGCGTGTGTCTCACCTTCTGAGCGCCTGTTAGTTCTTGAATAGAGACTATATTGTGTTCTCTTAGCTACCACTTTGAACGGCCCTTCGTATCGCTGACGACTGGAAGGCGGTTGAAAGTATACTGTTATACCCAATGAGATTTTGTGCGCACCCTCGGGAGCTGCTAAGTGGATACGGTTTGCCCTCGAAAGCTTCTCCTTGAGAAGATTGGTGTGAACCCGCCGCGAGATATCAGTTAACTGCCTACGCTTATGAATGATAGCTTCCCGTAAGTAAGTATATTTTGTTGTTAGTAAATCTCCGCGATTCCGTATTGGGTGACCAAATACAACTTCGACCGGTGTAAACCCCGTGGTGGCATGGATAGTATTATTATATGCCAAAACCGCCCTTGGCATTGCGGCGGCCGCACCAGTTCCCCTATTTAACTGAAACAGACGGAGGTGCCCCCTAGTGTACTGTGAAGACGCTCGATGGCCCCGCGTCCTTGGGGATTTCTCGAGGAGTTGAAGTACCACTGCATGTGCAATTCAGAACATTCGATGGTAGTACGTGTATTCCGAAATTCCCTTCCCCCGTCGGAAGTAATAGACTGAGGTACGCCGTAGTGAGACATCCATGCAAATATACCCTCCCAAACGGCGTCGGCTGGTTTAGACAACAGAGGATATGCCATGGCTAACTTGCTGAAGTTATCCAACACTGTAAGCCAGTGTGATCCTTCCCACGTAAAAATGTCTACTTGGATGTCTAACAACGGGGAATTCGGGGTATGGGAAACCTCTGGGTGAACCGTAATAGGATGTCGGTCATACTTTGCGCGATGACATCCAGTACATTGAGCAAGGACTTCCTTAATTATTCGCCCCATGTGATGCCAATAGTATCTGCGACTCAAAGCAACTAGCGTTTCAGGTACTCCGCAGTGGTTGGTTTTCCCCTCATGATATACCTTAACTAATTCCTTTTGTCGTTCTGGCTCCTTAGCCGTCTCTACAATTTTGGAGCATAAAACAATATTGCGGTCTGCCCCTATCCTTTCCGTTTCCCACAGATGTTTAATCCGATCTAACACCGTTTTATTTCCCACATTAAGATAATACGTTTTACCCCTTTTTGTTAAATGGTTGAATATATGGAAGATCCCATTAACTCGGTGGCGTCCAATGGGGCTATCAGCCCTGGGCCGATTCGAGCGTCTATTAGAGCGTGAATTTGGTTACCCCTCTTCAAAAAGTGATTGAGATGCCCTAGCTCTCCACCAAACCTTTCAAATTCCGAGACTGAATTTTTTAAATATGTGGCATTAGCCGTCTTTACTCACGCCCATTCCAACTGTATCAGCTCAGCATTATTGTGAACTAC
>NW_027114362.1:381935-388583 GCF_000696795.3 Halyomorpha halys | reverse complement strand
GAAAAAGGAGGGTTTGCCGAGGGAGCGCTCCTTTGTCGAATGCGCTCAGGAACTGATGGACTCAAGTGCTCGAAAGGAGGAAACCCGAACGGAAGTGGAAGAGTCGAGTTAGATGCGAATGGAGTATAATACTCATAATCCCTGGAGAAAGCGGTAAAATAAGGATAGCAGGAGACACAGGACTAGGAATCATGAGTATAGGACGAACCAGGCGAAACACAGGAGCAACGGAAGAAGAGAGGACCGAAATGCCACGGTTGCGGCAAGATCGGACACCTGGTGGCGCAGTGCCCTCACACCAGATGCTTTGAATGCTGTAACGAGGGGCATATCGCGAAACTAAGGATAAGTAGGGTACTAAGATCTGGAGGATCGAGCACGTCACCAGGAACTTCCGAGGCGTCAGAAACGGAGGCAGAAGAAATGCAGAGAATACGAGAGGACTCATGGAGAAATCCCGGGCAGGTATGGAGGCGAGCGCTGGAGAGGAGAAGTCTGGACAACATCTGAGGGGAGTATCAGCGGAGAGGCGACAGCAGATTAGTCAGCTACAATATCAGACAACAGCAAGGCGGTCGCCTATTATCATCGTGGGAGGAGTGAGATGTCTCGTGGACACTGGGAGCTCGAACACCATCCTATGCCGGTAGGCGTTGAGAAGATTGAGTGACGGAAAGAAGACAC
The DNA here is from genome assembly GCF_000696795.3 of Halyomorpha halys. Lineage (NCBI taxonomy): Eukaryota > Metazoa > Arthropoda > Insecta > Hemiptera > Pentatomidae > Halyomorpha > Halyomorpha halys. The sequence goes on along the minus strand of NW_027114362.1, from coordinate 387,899 downwards.
CGTAGGTTCAGGTATGTGGTTGTAAATTAGTCACCTTGGGTGGGCCCTGTAGCTATGGGAGAGGCAAGGATGGGGTTGAGTCATTTGGGGGTTGGGGGAGATAAGCTCATGATTCATGTAGTGGGGGAAATGCCGAGAGATTACGAAGCGATTGTAGGGTGTGACCTATTGAGAAAGATGGGAGCGCGGATTAAAAATAAAGATGGGCGATGGGTTATTAAAATAGGAGAAAAAGAGTTTGAGTGCCAGGGTTCAGACAGGGATGACAGTATGAGGGTGGGGGCGATAAGCCGCGAGGAGAACTGGAGAAACGGGATCTTGCGCGAATACGCGGATATTTTTTTTTTAAAGAAGGGGCGGTGTTGGGGACAACGGGGGAGACAGTGCATGAGATACCCTTAAAACAAGAGAGAATAACGTATGTAAAAGAACGGCGGTATCCTCAGGCTTTACGAGAACATATTAGAGAAGAGTTGGCAGAGTTAAAAAGCAGGGAATAATTATCAACAGCACTTCACCTTATAATAGTCCCCTGTAGGCGGTCAAGAAAAAGGCAGCACCGGGAGATAACAAGGGAAAATATACCGGGTCGTGATTGATTACCATAAATTGAACGAAAACACGGTCGACGAAAGATATGCCATTCCACGTTTAGAGGACATATTGGGAGGATCTACTATATTTAGTACTATCGACCTTATAGCTGGGTATCACCAGATTAAAATGCATCCGAAGGACAGTAAAAACGGCATTCTCATTCGAGCAAGGCCACTATGAGTTTACTAGGATGCCTTTCGTGTTGAAGAATGCCCCAATCACTTTTCAACGTTTAATGGACGAGTTCCTGCGAGGAGTAGATGAAATGAATGCCAGGTGTACATGGATGGCTTGATCATTTTTAGCAAAAACGAGCGCGATCATGAAGACCATTTGAGAACCGTATTTCAGAGAATTATGAAATTTGGCCTCAAACTATCACAGGAGAAGTCGGTGTTAGGGCAGGAACAAATTAGCTTTCTGGGACACACGATTTCAAGTATGGGGGTTCAACCAGACGCGCGCAAGGTAGAGGCCCTCCACAACATAGCGGTACCTAGGGACGTGAAAGGAATTAGGCGGTTAGTAGGGGCTCTCAATTACTACTGAAGATTTGTACCAGAAATGGCAAAACACTTGGTCCCCCTCAATAATTTGTTAAAGAAGGGCACTAGGTTCGTGGTGACACCGGCTATGGAAAGCAATATTAGGAAGTGCATCATGAGGCTACAACAAGAACCGGTACTCGCGTTCCCGGACTTTAGCAAGGAGTTCACAATAATAACTGACGCAAGTGAATATGCATTGGGGGCGGTATTGTCACACGAAGGAGGAGCGCCTCGTGGCGTACGGCAGCAGCAGGTTAACGGACGCCGAATCACGGTACAGTGCTCTCGAACGGGAACTGTTAGCAATCGTTTGAGCGGTGGAGCACTTCAGACCCTATGTGTTTGCGTGGCAATTTAAAGTCGATACCGATCAACGGCCTCTTCAGTGGATAGGAAAACTGAAAGAGTCCTCAGCGCGCGTTACCCGCTGAAAAGAACTCCTCAGTCAATTCAATTATAATATAATCAAGTTCCTAAAAAGAAAATCTTGAATAAAAAGCTCGTCATATACGTGTTAAAGCGTTATCTAAAACCCTTTTTTTGCCTGATGGTCATTCTTTATAAAATGGTTCATAAGAGCAATTTATCCAAAAACATGCGTTACTACAACCATTGAAAAACTGAATTTCTGCTCTCTCAGCCCACATTAACACCATTAAGACTTAATGCCCTTATAAGTGTGAAATAGTTGTTTCAAATAAAGAAAAACCTTTCAAAAGTTTTGTAATATACCTCCGTTTTTATTCATGTAAGATAAACGTTCTGAACAAATTATTTAATATATATATATTTAAAATTCGTGTTTTAAGTTTATAAAGGACGCTAAAACGGATCTGACTTTATTATTTTAAAAAAACATAAGTATGGTGAAATTAGAATTAAATATTATGGGCAGCGAACCTGCTCTACAGGGCAATAACTCGGTTTATTAAAAGGCTCTAATTGGAGAGGTTTTAGCAACTATATGGGACGGGCTACACAGAAAAGAGCTCAGCTGGTTAACATGTGAGTGATAAATGCCATACCACAGTTAGATAATTCATATTTAATATTATTGTTTTGTTTCTTTAAAAGTAATACCGTATTGTTTTACTAATACCGTATTGACTTTATAAATGCGTTGTTTTTAAAGCATATAACTTTTTTTCAAAGTTATGTTATTTATGTGTTTTAGTTAAAATTGCACAGAGGCTTCGACAGACAGGTATTTTTTGCGTTGCTAATTTATAAATAGGTCCATTTTTAGTATTATTTTTTCAATAAATAATAAACAGTCAATGAACAGATTAAAAAAAATTAACTGTTAGTTTAATATTCCAGAACTGTTACTAGACCATCGGTTGGGAAAGGAGATGATTTAGCCAGAATCACGCTTGACCACCAGATTTTTCCCCAATTAAGAGTGCCCACTTTGTGAGGCCAGGTAGGCCTCGGAGGGCTTCCCAACCCACAGGGTTAACTCAAGGGTATAGTAAAAGAATAAATAATAAGTAAATAAACAACAGTACTTCCTTACAAAGAACTGCAGCCCTGACCCTTCGTCAGTTGTAGTTACATAGACTTATTGTTTCAGAATTTTTCAATTTAATTTTAGTTCATCAAAAAATCTTCAGTCGTTTTTCTTCTTTTTCTATTTTTTTTTTTATAACAACATGTGATGGTTGGTTCTCTGTAATTTATTGACAGTTTATTGTATTTTATTTTTAAACATATTTCGATCTATTAAGAAACATTGAGTATATATTTTAAAAGTTATTTTTTTAAATTTTAGTTGGTATTTTATTTTCAATACTATGATTTCTCTATTTCTCATTTTTTCTTTCCTTCTTTAATTTTTTTTTTTGTTAATTTATTTTTCTTATCTTGTTCTCACAATGTGTTTGTTATGTTATCTTACTGGGCCAACCCCTTTTGTAAGCACTTTCTTAATTTTTCAAAGAGGAGAGTAAAAATAAATTTAAAAAAGTAAAGTAAAAAATTGAATAGGTATATGATTTTAATACTATCATTAATAAGATTTTTAAAATAATTTGTTTGTTGTTGTAAATTATATATATAAAATAGTTAAATATATTTCGCTATCTTAATCGTATGCTCAGTTGCTAACACATATTTTCGAGATTCTGTGGAAAAGAACGGAAATGTTATTTTTATATTTAAAAAGGCAAAAATGTTGATTCAAACACAAAAATATCCCTATTATTACATTTCTGATAAGTGATTTATATATTCATCTATATACTTCGTTTAAGAAGATTGTTACACGGTGATATTTTGACTTTGTGTTAAGAATTAACTTAGTGCTTGTAAATAAACCAGTAATTCTGACTTGTTAATACCATTACTATAATTCCGCAACCCTATAAATCTTGTGTATATTACTTGAAAAAGAAAAACTTATTAATTACAAATACCAAGAGATGAATTTATTTAACCGTAAACGGACTGAAGGATCAAGTACCTACTTGTGCTGCATGTCAGAGAAGGTTCTTCCTAATCGTCACATACAATTTTTTTATTCTTTATCTATAAAAAAAAAATACTTCAGATTGGTAACTTCGAAATAGAGGTACATTATTTTTTATGGTGTGTAGAATGTCATGGAAGCTTATAGCAATACTTAAGGAAATTAAAATCAGATCATAAAAACAACGAAACAGCACATTCAGCAAATTCTCTACACATAAGAAGGAAATTAATATTTTTTTTTAGTAAGACACATTTTTTATTGAATAGAAGACAATAACTAAAAAAACTATTGAAGTTAGGTAAATGTAAATTGTAGGATAGTGAAATATAAAAAATAATCTTTGAAAATAAATAACGTAATGTATTGTTTTTCAAGAAATCATTATTAACGATCTTTTTTTTTTCAGCCTCATATTGGTCTTTATTGTTTAACAAGTTAGCAATTTATACTAAGAATTAATTAAGCTTTTTAAGAATTAAATAAGTCTTTTACAGAATAAACTCAGCTTCGCCTCCAGTTTGGTAAAAACATGATATGATGAGAAGCTATGTCTCGTCGAAGAATCAGTGTTTTCAGCCAACATAATTACAAATTATTAAAATACACTTTTTATTTTTAAAAAAATATGTAAAATAAAATATTTAATGTGGTTATAACATATCGTAATACTCCTTACATACCAAAACTCTCAGAGTGCATATCAAAAACAAAACAAAAACGATTACGTAATTACATGCAAAAACGCGGCCACTTTCTCCAAACTTTACACCAATACGAAAGACAAAGACAAAATTGAGCTACAATCTAATTTAGTGTATACAATTCCCTGTGTAGAGAACTGCGGGAAATCCAACTTTGATACTTCAGAACAATATCTCAAAAGAATAATATATCAACATAAATGTAGTTGTAACCTCTATTACAAAAAACCCCAACAAACATGAATAAACTGCTCTCACCGTAAATTTTAGACAAACAAGACATAAATTAAAATTTGATACATCAAAAATCATACATCGAGGAAAAAATATGTTCAAGCGAAATTTAGAAGGAATTACTATAAAAAATATAAGAATCGGGCAATCAACAAAATTCGGATGTACAACATTTAAATTCATGTTACTCTAACCTATTAAATACATAAGAAATAATTAACAAAAAATAAATAAATAAAAATAAAGCAAACTCTCCGATCCTAACCTCCATTCTAATCCTATTCAGTACTGGCACAAACCTTGAGTTAGTTGTATCACAGCAATGTAGAACAAACTGTAATAGACAGTATTAAATGTTTTTATTAAGTAATGTTTTAATTTTATTAGTTATTAATCTTAAATTGTACATGCAGTATCTTAATAATTAGTAGAAAAACTATTTGTTTTCTAATTTTAAAAAAACTGTTTTTTAATTTTTGAGCACAACTATACAAACAATAAAGTTGCGAAACATCGCCTAAATATATAGTTGTATCATTGACTCATCCTCAAGACTCACAAAAATATATAAAACAGTCAAGAAAAAAGTTGTCACTATATACAATCTTACTTAATCACGATTGGAAAGGGGTTATATGATTTTATAAAGAGAAAAAAGCTGAAGGGTAAAAAAACAAAACAGAATAAATAGCTTGCCTACAATAGCAGTGGTGCTGTGGACTGACTGGGTCAAGGAAGGCCCAAAATAGAGGACCCCTCGGATACGATCTGGACTGACCTACCTCAAGTCACTTCACCTCATCTCCAGCCTGTCCAAAGCGATACTATTCAATCCTTTATCCAATATCCGCCATCAAGGCTAAATATACCGATTGTTAGAGATTTTTTAAAGAGATGGCAGCAGTAAGGGAGCGAATTTAATTTCGTCTCATTTTTGGATGGAATCATAATTGTCCTCTAGAACCCCATTAAATTCACGCTATTTTTGTGTTTTGTAATTATTTTAGCATTAAAAAAAAAATCTTCATTAATATCCGTAAATTAAAAAAAAAGTTAGGTATAGCCATTTCACCACGAACAAATAAAACGCATTTAGGCAAATAGATTCATTTTCGGTAGCATAGGATGAGCGTAAACAAAAAAAAAAATGATGAAATAATGCTGTATAACAGTTTAAGCCATACGATTTGTGGTAGCTAGACCAGGGGATGTGGAGCTTAAACCCCCACTCTTCTACTCTTCTTCCCGTTCTCTTAGGCCGTTGCAACCTTTATCTGCTTGATCTATGTATTTCCATGCATTTTTTATATTTTTTACTTTTTCACTAATACCGAAAACTCCTAAATAATTTTTAAAAAATACAATAGACACATAAATATACGATATATACATACATATATATACATACATATAT